>NW_005842191.1:1184730-1186858 GCF_000455745.1 Alligator sinensis
GGGAAGCAGCCCCTCCCCTGCCCCACACTGCAGGTGCTCAGAGCCCACATGGGGCTGTCCGGAGTGTGCACAGGCAGCCCCACGCGGGCTGTGAGCAGCTGCAGCGTGGGGCACCGGGCATGGGCGAGGAGGGGCCACTCCTTCCTTGCCCAGGCCCCCCTCCTACTTACCTGAGCTTCCTGCACCACGGCAGCCACGTGCTCCCAGCCCAGAAATCGTTGTTGTTGGAGCCCGCCAAGCTTCCCCTGGGTCCTACTGTCCTTGGTTCTTGTCATTTTTGACAAGAACCAAGGGCAGAGAAATATTAATTTTCTACATTTTTTTAGGGGGCCCCGCAGGCCAGATAGAATGGCCTCACAGGCTGGATCCGGCTCGCAGGCCGTATTTTGCCCACCCCTACTTCATTCATTTTTTATCTTGGATTCCCCTCCCCCCACCCTTTTTCTGATTGACTGTATACTCCAGGCTCCCTTACATTCTTCCTTCACTTCCAGCTCACTTCCCATGCCCTCCATGTTCTCCCTCCCCACTTTTCTCCACCTACCCTTCAGATTCTTCCCAACTGTTAGTTCAGCCAAACATCTTGCAAAATACTACCCATGAAATAAATTAGAATCAAAACAAAAATTACAAAGTTGGCAGAATTAACATCCTGTTTGTGACCATCTTTCCCTCTTTAAATCTTTAAAGATTTAAGGGCCATTTCATTCTTTTAGTGTGGCTCTGTCTCAGTTGTGTCAACAGATGGTCAAAGAATCATGGGAAAATAGGCCTGGAAGAGAACTTAGAAGGCCACCTAGGCCAAC
This sequence comes from Alligator sinensis, assembly GCF_000455745.1. Classification (NCBI taxonomy): domain Eukaryota; kingdom Metazoa; phylum Chordata; order Crocodylia; family Alligatoridae; genus Alligator; species Alligator sinensis. Next base: position 1,185,537 of record NW_005842191.1, read on the forward strand.
CTCCAGCTTAAGGCTGGAACATACCTGTCTAAACCATCCCAGCCAAATATTTGTCTAATATGCACTTGAAAGTTTTCAGTGATGGAGATTCCACACCCTCTCTAGGAGGTTATTTGTAATGTCCAGTCTAATTATCTTTGGTTGCAATTTAAACCATTACTCTTTGTCCTGTCCCCTGTGGATGCAGAGAATAGTTAACTGCCATCCTCATTACTATCCTTTTTGTAACTGATGATTGTTATCAAATCCCCCCTCAGTCTTCTGTTCTGCAGACTAAATAATCCCAGTTCTTCCAAACTTCTCCATATACCATGTTTTCTAGGCCTTTAATCTTCTTTGTTGCTTTCTTCTGTGTTTTTTTCCATTTTTTCCATGTCTTTCTTGAAGTACAGTGCCCAAAACTGGACATAGTATTGCAGGTGAGGCCTCACCAGTGTTAAAGAGAGTGTAAAAATCACTTTCAGTGATTTTTATGCAACATTCCTGTTAATATATCCTAGTATGCTATTAGCTTTTTTGCAATACTACGCTGTTTACTCATGTTCAGCTTGCAGTCTACTGTATCCCTCAGGATCCTGTCTGCAGTATTGAAGCCTAACCTGTCATTCCCCAATTTGTATGCCCCATCATAAACATAGTACTTTACACTTGTCTTACTGAACGTCATCCAATGTATTTCAACTCATTCTTCCAGTTTATCAAGGACATTTTGTAGTTGACTACCATATCTTCCAAACTGTCTATTACCTTGCATAATGTTGTGTCATCTCACATTTACTACATGTGCATTCAATCTCATCTTCCATGTCCTTAATGAAGATATTTGAACACTACTGAATTCAGGGATCCAGTACAGACCTCCAGAGAACCCCACTCAACACCACCCAGTTTGACATTGAGTCATTGATGACTGTTTCTACTGCTTAACCTGCCTTCAGTGGAACTAAAACATAACTTCTACACTGGTTAGCTAATACACATTCATACACTGATTTGTCACAATAGGGGACAGAGACCTGTTCTGCTGTAACTCTGTTGGCTAATTGTCCTCAGTAAGAGTCCAAGGAGGTGGACTTGCAGTGACAAATTCTTGATGAGAGAAAGTAACAAAAGGTTAAAAAATAAGATCCCACTTGTTTACCTTTAAGGAAAAAAAGCTTAAAGTGATCTGGGAAAATGTGCTTAAAAAAAAAAAAAGAAAATTAAATGTTAAGTATGTGACTTAAAGAGTTTGTGAGCTTTTGGGCATTTTTACATGTAGGCTTGGAGCGAGGGGCTGCGCCAGCCTCTTCCCAGTGTGGGGGGCTGGGCCAGGAATTTGC
>NW_005842191.1:1186890-1189400 GCF_000455745.1 Alligator sinensis
TATGGCCACCTCAAAATTCCCCGTAACCACCCCTCCCAGTGGTGCCGCCACAGACCCTGCCCCCGCCCAGTCCCCCACTGGGAAGAGGCTGGCACAGCTCCTGGCCCTGAGCCCACAGCAGGCAGCTCGCCCTCATCCCTTGCAGAAATCTGGGATGGCACATCCCCCCATGCCTCCTCCGGGGGTGTGTGCAGCAGCATGGAGCCACCCCCACCCCCACATGGCCCCCGGACAAGCCACCCACAGCTCCTGGGTCTCATTCACTGCCCTGGCTGGGCAGCATCTGCTCCTGTCCAGGCAGCATCTGCTCCTGTCCCTGCCCAACTTCCTCCCTCACCATGGGGGCCTCAACCTGCCACCCACCCCCCTTCTCTCCCCTATGCCTCTTTCCCCACAACAGGCTTACTGGTGGACACTGCTCTCCAAGTCCGGCTGCATTCCTGGCTGCGTGCATGCTGCAGCATTTATCAGTCACATTATCAGCTACACTGGGCAAAAAAAGCCAATTGCCAATAATGTTAATTTTCCTTTTATCAGTGCTGAACCTAAATGCCACTAATATATTCGTGCACCTCTAGTAATTAGCCTTACTGCCTGCAGCTGGCTGTAGTCCTTGCAAGCCAGCAGACTCCTCCAACCTGGAGTGTCCAGTCTCCTGCAAGCCTTTGCCAGACAGCCTGCTATACTCCATTTCTTCTCCACCTCTTTTTCTCCAATCTGTCCCTTGCCCTGTTTGATGCAGTATTTCAGTTCATACAGCCCCAGCTACAGGCACTCTCTTTCAGTGAAAGCCAACACTTTAACACCCAGAGGTTTCTTACTTTCTATAAACTAGTTGTAACACATGCTAATAAAGTCCTTAATTATGTTTAATTCGGTCCCTTTGTTAAGAGTCCATACAGTACTATCTCCTATGCTAACAACAGATTTATTTTGATGACACTCAGAAAATGGCAGACCCTTTCCCATACCCCCTTTACACACATACACTCCTGGAATACACATTCCACTATTTCTTCTTCCCTGCACCTCTCCCCTGGGCACCTTGATGAACTTAACAAGCCCCATCTGTGTTATACCTCTGTCACTGGCAAAATATTTCTTACATCCTTGCTAGGTCAGGATTTTTGCCTTTTAGTTGTTTACCCGCCACCACTCTCCACACCTTCTTACTTCCATGGGCACCACCCTCTCTCCCTTACCATTTTCATCAATTTCTTATGATCCTTCAGGACCTCCAGCCCTTCCTTCCCCATTTTTACCACGGCATAAAACCTTCCATCTTGATGTAATGAATTGGTGGTTGCTACACCCATGGACTATTCAAAGAGGTCTGATATACTCCCCATTTCCTCAAAATTGCAGCTGCATGAAATTGGGTGACATGCACTGGTTTCCCCTCTCCCTCCATTACTGCCTTGCATATTACATTTACATATTTTACATAGATGAATAATCCCAAACCCAGCAGCCCCCATCCCCCCATTACTCTTGCTTTGTACAGTTCAGATCTATCCAATCTTTCTCTTTTGGCATTCCAGAAGAACACACACGTTCACCACCCTGAGACCTTGAAACAAACACCCCGGCTCCAGCCCCTTGTTCGAGCTGAATTTGCATACTGCAGAGCAGCTTCTCCACAACAGAACTTCCCTACCCAGGAGAACCATTCCACCGACCAGTTCTCCAGTGCAATATGAAACAACTTAACAAGAAAGAAGCAAAATTCAACATCCTGCTTCCCATCAGATACCTTTGAGGTAAACAAACTGCTCCAACTTTTATTCAAGCCTAATTTGTATAAAATGAACTTTCCCACCCAGGAGAACTTATTCCATCTCCAAGTTCTCCTGTGCAATATAAAGTTTTGTTTCTACCTGGGAGAAATTTTACAATCTTTGCATTCATCTTTGCCTAAGGAAGCCCATGAGCCCAAAAGCTTGCAAATTAAACAGCTTTTTTTGCAAGTATCTAGTTGGATTTATAAAAGATATCACCTCTACCACAAGAGTTCTGACTGCTTTTGCCTTTAGACCAACACAGCTACAACCTATATCCATGACACATTTCCCTCTATACTTCTGTCTGCTGCCATGTCTGTGGGAATACAATTCCTATATATAGAACAATCAGTGGTAGCACAGCCTTAACTGCTGCCACTTTCTGGCAAAGGAGAGTCCTTCCAGACCATAACCAAAGCATGTGCCGTAGCCTTGCCTCACTTTTTCCCATGCTGTATTACTTTTCCCCAAGCACCCACCAGGATCCCTAGCACTGATTTCTCTCTCTCTTGTTTCAAGGTCCAACTTCTCCAAGTCCCTCCAGTTCCCCATTTGCATTATAGTGTTTTTCAATCTATTTAGTTTAGCTCCTGTCCCTTCTCCATACTTTGATGTATGCTTTAGCACCCTTTCCATTGAAAATCTATCTCCAACTACTACATTTATATCATCCATGTATAATACCCCCCCCCCCCCCCACCGTCGGCGCCCCGCGTCCCGCCCCCCCCG
>NW_005842191.1:1189410-1210851 GCF_000455745.1 Alligator sinensis
CGCCTGGCCCAGCTCCCAGCCCTTTAAAAAAAAAAGCCCACACTCACCGGCTGTTGCAGTGGCCTCAGGGCTTCTGGGTGCTTATGGCAGAGCCCCCCATGCAATGCAGGGCAGCGGGGATTGGAGGCTTTTTTTTTTCTTTTTTAAGAGCTGGGAGAGCAGGCAGGGCAGCCTTGAGACAGCCTTGAGAGTAGGCAGGGGGTGGGGCTGATTTGGAGATTCAGCTGATTCAGTGGTGGGCGAATCTCCCAATCAGATTTGGCCAAATCGATTTGGGACAGTGATTCAAATCATTGAATCAAATCACTGTTCCCCAGATCAGCCGAATCTAAATCTGAAGTGAATATTAGCAGCTTCACACAGGCCTAGTTTCTAACCTTTGCTTTGTTTTTTCTAGCTCTTCTCATACCTAGCTTACTTCTGCAGCTTCCTTTAGCAGTTCCTGCATCTTTCTTTGAAGATCTTTTACCTCTTTCATTCTTTTCCCCCCAGTGGCTTCAGTCTTCCTTCCTGAAGAATTCTCCCATCCCTTTTTTCACCATCATCCACCAGTCTCTGGTACTCCCAAAATATTTCTTCAGTGTTTGCCACCCTTCATACTGTCTTGTGTATGCTTGACATATCTCTTCATGTCGTAGCAGCCACACATTTAACTTCTACAGCCCTTTCCCTCTCATGGAGCTCTTCCCAAGACTCATTTCCACCATTAGCACTTGGCAATCACTGAAAGTCAGAAGCATGGTTTCTTTCTTCCTTATCTCTATTTCTTTTGAAAGTCAGTTCTTGATTGTTTCTTTCCACTGGTGTCTGTCTTGGTGAAAACTTTCTTCCCTGCCCACACATATCTTAGTGACTCTTTTTTGTTAACAATAACTCTATTAACAGTCTGGATGAGCTGTCTAAAGCTCCATTTCCTCCTTCCCCTGTCTGTTGCTCACTTTGATTATACAGTTGAAATCTCCTGCTGTTATGCGCGGTCTCCCGCCAACCACATAAACCGCTAGCTTTCTAAACAGTGCATTCCTTCTCTCCCTCTCTAGTTGTGCATAAATCGAAAATTTCTAATTCTGTTCCCCTGACAGATAGTATTATTCATTGCAGTTTGCCACTAATGACTTCTTTTACCTGCTTTGCTCGTAGCTCTGGGTTCTAGAATATTGCTACTCCTGCTGCCCTGTGTCCTAGCTGCTTTGTTCTCATTTGTCCCTGACCACCAAGATGGTCCCCATCTCCACCCTTTTTTCAAAGTGTTTATAATTTCTCTCCCCTGGTATACCACATTCTTGTAGTCAGATTATGTCTGCCCTTACTTGGCAGGCTGGTGAGATACTCCACCTGCACCTCCAAAATCTCAAATAGTACCTTTTCCAGGAAATCATCTCCGTTGTTGATTAAATCTGCCTCCCATCACTAGTTAAAGTGGCCCTTATCCACAGCCTCCACTTTTCTCTAGCTTCTCTCCGTGCCTCTTTCATGTTTTTCCACCATGCCACTCCCAGTGGGTCAGCCTGCCATTACGCCCCTGCTGCCCTCTGCTTCTTGTCCAAAGTATCTTCTCCTGCTGCTCCCACTTTGTCTCCCACTCTCCTCTGCTCCTGTCATCACTCTCATTGTTGATGTCTCCACCATTGCTTCCACTGTCATCTTCTTTCTTCCTTTCTTCTCCACTTTCATCCACTCTTCGTCTGTCTCCAAATCTTCATTTCCGCTCTTCAGCTGTTTTCCCACCTCATACTTACTTGCCACCACTGCCATTCTTTTGAGGTTCAGGTCTCCCTCCTCCACTCCTTACACCCCAATGTTCTGTTGATGCCTTTGAGACTTTCAATGCTGATAAAAACCCAGCCTTTTTTTTGGCAACAATAATTATTATTATACCTCTACCAAACTGTCTTGTGAACACTGTGGTTCATTTAACAGTCCAAAGCACACCTTTACAATTATACCATTCTTAGGCCTATTACAAAATTGTACTACATACCCATATGCCCACATGCACAAGCACCCACCCTATAACTTTTTTTTAATTAAAATATACTTCTACAACAACAGCTTAGTGCAGCTCATCTAAATAAAATACCTAGTATGAGCCACTGAGTACAGTCCCCCTGAGCACTGACTCTTTTAAAGTCATGGTGAGCAACTACATTGCATACATTTCAACTTCCTTTTCACTCCCACAGCTGAGCTGTACCTTTCTTTCCCATTTCCAATGATTCCTGTTTCTTCACCAGCCTTAAATATCTGGCAAATATCATCAAACAAAGCCGCAAAGAGTTGACTCTCTGTTACCCCTTCTCTCAACCTGTCTCATAAGACTAGCATGGCCCTGCACTCCATAAGGTGAAGCCAGACCAGGTTGTCCTACACCTCATCTGCATATACATTTTCAGAGAATACCATGACTCATGACAAGAATACCCAGGTTCAGTCATAAGTGGGGGCTAGTTAGCAAATGGATCCTTTGGGTGGGGAGGGTATCTGAAGTACACACACCCTGAGCAGAGCTAAGCTGCGAGTTCACATGGCTTAAAATGCTACTGACTGTTCTGGGGCCCAGCCCAATGAACTGTACAAGTCTAAACTGTACAAGTCTAAAAGCCTAAGCCTATCTGTCTGTCTGTCTGTAATGCTACGCTTTATTTGCACTCTGATTGGCTGATGGAAGCAGCCAATCAGAGTGCTCCAAGCGTGGGGGCATGCTGCCATGATTCCGAAGCCGTGCTGAGGACGGGACGGGGTGGGGCGGGGGGGTAGTGAGGCCAGCAGCACTGGCCTCGGTTCCCCCACCCCTCTCCCTGCAAGAGGCAGAACAGCGGCAGCATGGCGCGTTAGGTGGCGGCACTCCATCCCAGACCCCTCCCTCCCCCCACCCCCCATCATTCTTGATGGGCAATTATTTAGTAAACCATAAGCCTTTTGGTTTTAGACTAACATTACGCATAGTTTGTACTCTCTCTAAGTAGGTGCCAGTCTTCCTTAAAAGTGTGTTTATGTAGTGCCTGTGCTAAAGTTTCAATAAAGGTCAAATATTTCAATTCTGGATGAAGTCACTGTGGGTATTATGTGCCAATTACTATAGCTATGTTTATTTCAAGGTCAGTTTTTTCAAATTTGCTCCTTACTTCCATGTGTTCAAGGAGAGCAGGGTCTGACAGTAAGATTGGGGGTGGGGGAGAATTGCAGGAGGAAAAAGTTTGGGGGTGGGGGCAGACGGCCAGGGGGCTACCTGACCCCCCAGATTTATTTTCCCTGCTGTAGGAATGGGAGGAGCAATGTGCAAGCCATGCCCAAGTACACGTGTGACAAGAAGGTTTCATTAACAAAAACCACAAAGAAAGATTTAGAAGTCAAACAGAACTTAATAGAAGACCTGCAAAAAATGTGTGGATAGCTACAGATACCTCTTTGTTGTCTGTTACCAATATGAGAAACAACAAGCTAAAAGGCATCAGAAATGCCTGGAAACACAACAGGATATTCTTTGGGAAAAATAAGTCATGATGGTGATGGTCCTGGGCCGAGGTCCAGCCAATGAGTACAAGGACAACTTGCACAAGATCAGCAACCATCTGCAAGGTGAAGTTGGTTTTCTCTTCACCAAAGCACTATAGACAAAGTGAATGAATGGTTCTCAAAGTTCAAAGAGATAGATTTTGCCTGTGCAGGTAACAAAGCAACATATACAGTGAGTCTGAACATAGGGCCCCTGGAGCAGTTTCCTCACTCCATGTTTTCACACTCATTTATGACAGCTGGGACTGCCAAGTACTTTGAAGAAAGGAGTGATGACACAGCTTTCAGATTATGAAATCTACAAGGAAGGGGATGTTTTGACTCCTGAACAGGCTTATGTATTGAAACTGTTTGGCTATGAGATGGCAGAGTTTAAAGTGACCATCAAATGCATGTGGAACTCTGAGAAAGGAAAATTCCAGCAGCTGGCGACAGACACAAAACAAGCAGAGGAAATGGAGGAAGAGGAGGAGGATGACAATGACAATGAGGACTAACAGCAAAGCTACTGAAGGACACGAGAGAAAGTTTTGTTCTGTTTTAGGGACAATCAGCAGAGGCCTATGTTTCTCTCCCCATTGGAGCAGGATTAAACTGATCATCTTGGACTTGTTATTGGATAATGTAACTAAGTTTTACATAAAAATTAGACACTCAAGTAGGAGGGGGACAAATTCAAGACAGACCTCCAGTAATTAGATTCTATACCTGAAAAATTTAATCAAACATAATTTTTCCACGTATTGAATCTAATTATTGGGAGGTCATCTTATAGTTGAATAAATATGGTAACTGCCTTGTTTCAACTCACCTTTTGCCTCTCAACTGTGCTACCACCAATCATTTTCCTTTGTATTTAAATTCCTCTATTTTAAACCAGTGGTGTTCAACCTTCTAGCCCCAGTTGGCCAGATAAGTGCTCCAGGGCTGGTCCGTGGGCCAGATACCACAGACAGAGTTGTTCCATGGGCCAGATCCATAATGGGTTTGGTGCACAGAGTTGTTGTACAGGTGCTATCAAGTGCACCAACCTGGTCCCACATGCTGGATCTGGGTATGGCCGAACTCCGATGCTGGACCATGCAGCAATTAATACATGGCCTAGAGGTTGGAAGTTGAGCACCGCTGTTTTAAACCCTTTCTTTTATGGAAGTTCATCCATAGCTTCTGATGAAGTAGACTGTTGCCTAGGAAAGCAAAGTTAGTCTCTAAGGTGCCATCTTGCCCTGCCTTCTAACTTTCCCAGCTGGAATGCCACCTACTGATAGAGTTGGGTGTTTCAGGCAAACCTTCTGAACTGGTTACAAGATGCTTGTTCTCCTCGTTCTTTGGGATGACTAAAGCACTAGTCATTGCTTTTCAGTATTACCTAGTGTGTAATCTGGATCCCATAGTTCTTACTGGTTTAAGATCAAGCACTTAGCAAAACCAGTACATGTTTGTTGCAGCATTTCTCCGAATAGATGGTTCCATCAAACTGCCACTCTTTCAGAGAAAAATGCAAGACACAAGAAGTTAAAAAAACTCAAGCATCAACTGGTTAAAAATTACAGCATTTCCACCCACACAGAAACATCCAGCCACTAAAATGAAACCAAAGTAACAGTTGCTGGTTTTCTCGTAATGCACATACTTAGATGAAATCACACATTACTGTCACTCATTCACTTTTGCATAGCAGATCAAGTCCTGTTCACACAAGACTGCTATTCATTCTAGGAACTTGAAGGCAACAGCAACAAAACATCAGTGGCTTGAACAAAAATCAAGAAGAGACAGTGGGTGTGTCTGCAAATTCATTAACACTTTACTTAATGTGCATTAAATCTAGTACCCCCCAGGCACTTTTACACATGCTCTGGGGTTGGGGTGAGAGGTCCACACTTTAATTAGACAAGCTCCGAGAGCTGCTATAATCAAAGTGCCACATCTCCTGTATCAGTGTCCCTGCACTTAAAAATGGTGGTGGAGACACTCGAACTAAAGCTTGTTCGATGAGCTTTAGTTTAAGCACCCCTGCCACCATTTTTAAGCATAGGGATGCTGATACACAAGGCGCAGGAGGCTGCTAGAGTGTGGCAATTGCCACACTCTAGCAGACTCAATTAATCTAGGAACCAATGTTCTAAACATCAGCCTGCTCCGAGCAGCCTCCATGCCCATGTATAGGTGCCTTCCATTGTGAAGTACTAGAAAAGTGGGCAGTGACCTATTTTAACGTGCATTAGTGAAAGAGCACTTTTTTGTGATGCTTTATTTGCATTAAAATAGTCTAATGTGCATTAAAGCGCACATGCAGACACGCCCAGTAATAACTCTGCCTGATCCAGATGTACAAAGTCACATTCCCCTGCAATCGCTAATATTAGGGTTCAAGTTTTGAAAATAAATTCATTTCTCTTTGAGTCCAGATTTTGGAATTAGGACTAACATCTACCCATATACAATTTTTACGTTTCCCCATATAACCACCTATTATTTTAATGAGGCTGTTTAATCTCTGCCAATGAGAATTAGAAGGTTAGCCCAGATTGTTGTCAATAAAAAGTCTAATAGTCACTGTATCCATTATTACCACATATGCTTCTCCTAGGGTTCCTCTTTCAGGACTTCAGCCTATGCTCCTTACCCAACTTTTCCCAGATCTAATTGGGCCAGCAGGACATTAACTTTAATGAGTCACTGAACTCTCTCTCAATAGCATGAACATTTATAACAGGGTTGAGTGCTTCAGGTATATACTGCCTTTTTCATACAACAGGTGGTTACTCAAGGCAGCAATGCTAAATTTAACTATCTCAGCTTAGTAAAATCATACAGAAATTCTCAATATGACCCCAAAGCAAAGTTTAGAGGCAGTTTCTGCCAAATCACTCCCATTACCAGCAGAGTTTGCATGGACTTACACTAAACTTGATGGTACTGTATTTCTGTTTGGAGGTAATGTACTAACTTTTGAATGCTACATTCAATCAGTTTCAGTATCTCAGAGAACGTTCTAAATATCAATGGACAAAACCCTGCTAATTCTGATGAGAACTTGAAAGGGTGAGGTGAGATGGATGAAGACACAAGAAGCCTTTGGAATTAGTGGAGCTGGCACCTTGTGCACTCCTGAAATTGTTCTCTTGATCAACAGATGGTGGCAGCCATTAAAACTCCCCAGCTCAGCTCTGTCCATCATCCTGGTAGAATTTAAAAGCCCTGAGTCCCGAAACGAGAAAACAGATAGGAGAATAAGAACAAGAAGAGAAATATGAACAGAACTATCATGGGACAAAGAAGGGATTGGATGCACCCAAAGGCCCTGGAATAAGGGAGGGGGATGAAGAAGTTACAGTGAGTCTGAGAAGGATGGCACACTGGGCTGTATGGAGGGATGTGCAGAGCCACTAGAACATGCCGTGAGCTTGGCTAACAAAAGTAAAGTGTATGTCCCCTGCCCATATATACATATGAGTTCCTCCCAGGAGAGCATCTAGGAAGCAAGACTGTACATTCTTCTTGGAAGATGTGGGACTGTATCCCAAAAAGCAGCAATGCTAAAAAATGGCAAAGTCAGGTAGAGAGTTAACTGAACATGGGCTACCAACACCATGAGATGACTAAGATGGTTAAAGCAGTTCTTGAGTATATACAGAGATACTGAGTAAAAAGGTGGCATTGCCTCTTTGTAAATAATTAGTTAAACTATTATTAAAAAAAACTTGGTCTTGGTCTGGTGTTCACATTTCAAAAAAAAGGTGTGGATAAATTGGAAAGGGTCCAGAAAAGATCTACAAGAATGACTTGAGTTCTGGGAAACCTGCCTGACAGGGATAGACTGAAAAGGTACCCTATTTAGTTTATTTAACCAAAAAAAAGTTTGAGGTGATTTGGTCATATGCATCTAATAGAAACCTTGTATTGTAGCAAGCAAATGAACAGCAAGCTCCAGTGGCAGACCAGAGCTAAGGAGCACATTTTTAACAGCATGAGCATTTAGTCCCAAAAATGACTTCTCTGATTGACTGAATCATCAGTTTGTAATCTCAAATGTCTTTTCATCTGAATCAGAAAGTACAGTGATTGACAAGGACTCAATTTCTCTCTCACCTGTGGAAGTGGTTCCCCCCACATGACTTGTCTACAGGCAAGTTATCCCAGCCCCACTGCAGAACAATACTTAAGTATCTGTGCCTACAGACACTGAGGCTTCTAGGGGCATATCCTATTCATACCATAAATTAATTTAGAGAGAGAGGAATACAAAATAGTTGGCACTATCCTACTTCCACATGATAAGGGTGTTAGTACCTAAATTACTAACTTGAATTACCTTTCCAGGAAAACAAGCTCTGATACATGTTGACACGGCAACCCAGAGGAAGCTTGCCTTCTTGCCCACCCTCCTGTACCTGTTCTGATACAGAGAGGACTTATCCATTCAGCACCTCTCACTAGCACAACACATTCATGGAGACAAAACCTAGGCCTGTCTTGATGTGGAAAGCTCTGAACACAGCAAAGCCTCTAGATCTCAAGATTTAGGAGAGAGCCCTGAGAGAAGCAGCAACAAGGTGTAAAAATGAGAATCTGCAGTTCATTTCTTGTGCAAGGGGATCTGGATCAATAGAAGGCAGGGGAGGTAGTACCAGGTAGAAGATAGTACTAGGTGAAAAGATCCCTTCCCCCTAACCCTTGTGCTAGGGCATAAGCCTTGCTTATATACCCACACTGCAGATAAGGACCTGTGATGGACACTAGAGTGAAAAACAAGCCCTACATTGCAGGAAGCTCGAAAATGTAGAAGAAATAAAGGTTACTGTATTTGGGAAAATCTCTGGGACCCATACAAGAAAGCCAAGTGCCTCTGTTCTTTATCACACTAGCTCTCTTCAGTCATCCCCACCCTGGGGTCTAATGTTTGAAGAAATGAAATGTCCATTTTGAACATATAGAGGACTTACCTAGCACTACAAAAAATCAGGTGGAAGGGGAAACCTGAGGCAGCTAGGCTATAGCTTGCTCTCTCTCTCTCTCTCCACTTCTGCTTATGGGTGTTTTTTAAGACAATCTCTCTTATCTTGTTTAAGCTGCAGTTACATCAGACTTTGAGCCAGCAAGCATGTGATTTCCCAGCCTCTGAAACTGAAAGTGAAGTTTGATGAGGGGGAAGGGGAGTGGAAAGAAGGCAACCAGACAGGCCTGCTTAGATTTAAAAGAGGCTTTTCATTGTTTCTCCAAAGGTTTCTGTTCAAGCAGGTCCTTATAGACTGCACCCTCCTGTGGAAGACAGAACTGCAATGTGATCCCATCTGGAAATGTTTTGGATAGGAAGGGAACTCTTAGACCTTTGACAAGTAACACTCTGCAGATCTTAAATGTGGCTTCTCAGAAACTGGTTCATTTAATGCAGAGCCATAGATTTCTTTTAGTGCCTGTTTCCAACATGTTGGTCAGCACAGGGTGTGTCTACATAAGATGTTTACTGGGGAGCTGTCTAATTAGCTCTGCAGTAAATGTCTCCGTGTCTATACATGTGGCCCTATTAGGCCACAGTAAACTAATAAACACTGCAGCAGGTTAGTGCTTGTAAATACAAGTACTGTCCTGTAGCGGAGTTTTTTTAGTGCACAGCAACACGTGTAAATACCTATGGGGCTGGCTGGGGCATGACGATGCTTCAGTACAAGGGCTGGCTGCCAATTAGCCCCACACTGGAGCACCTTCATGCCCTATCCATCCCCTCCACAGCACATTAAGCCAGATCAAAGCAGCCCTGAACTGGCAGACTGACACCCTGGGTCGCCTGCCAGCTGGGGCTGCTCCGACCCAGTTCAATGTGCTGCGGTTCCAGGCATATATTCAAACATAGTGTCTGGGAGCAATAAATTTCAGTACGATATGCACCAGAGTGTATTGCTTAAAATGAATTGCACTTGTAGATGTGCTCACAGTGAACTTGATCATGAGTTTGACAAGTGCAGAGAGTGCATAGGTGTAAGGCATAGTGCACTCACAGGATGGGGATCACAAAGCTGCTGTGCAGTCTCCATGTTACACCAGCCTAACAGAAGGAAGGAGGCCTGAGAAGGAAGCATGTAACAGAATGGAATCTATTAACAGAATGTGGCTCCCACTTAAACCCACAACTTCTCACACAGGTCTAGTCCCTGCCTCATTTTCCTGCACCCTTGAAAAAGGCAAGAGATAGGTAGGGAGGTTGAGACTTGCTCCTGCTGGTGCATCTAATGATTAGTCTCACTTTCCTTCATACAGCAGATTTACTCCTGTCCAGTGAAACCATCACCTTGCTTTTTGTTGTACATAGTGGAGAGTTGCAGGAGCAAGGGAAGTGGAGAGGGTTGTAGACATGCCTCCTATTCGTAAGCAGAGTTGTATGGTTAAGTTCTGCCCCAAACATGCCTGCCTCATAATTGCTCTGAGTCATGAAATTTACTGTGACAACTCAAGACTATTTTTTTACTGGCAATCTTCAAACTTTTTATTGACAACCAAACTTTATTATGACTTGTGTTTCTACTGACCTGTGCCTTACATGATGCCAGGCCCTGGATGGTAGTGACAAGGCATAGTTCAAATGTACGGGTTTAACATGCACAATAGTAAAAACATTTGATTGTCAGTAAAAAAAAAAAAAGGGCTGTCTATCTTGCTTGACTGCAGCAATGTTTTTATACCATGATGACCCCACCCTAGGGGTCCCATACTCCCCCCACACTCTGACACCTGTTAGAGGCAGGGGATGGCCAAAAGGATGCAGCAGCAGCATATGACGGCGGGGGGGAGCTTTGCACAGGTTCCCATGGGTTATAAAGCTTGGGCAAGAGCTCCCTTCTAGATGCTGCACTTCTGCTCAAACATCGGATGGAGCTGCTGTACTTCATTGGTCCATTGAGCTCATGGTTACTTAGTTTTATATGGACAGCCCCACTTTTGTTTTTGTTTTGTTTTTTGGACAGGCATTTTAAACCTATTTTTTTATGAGCTGTCCAGGAAAAATCATTAACTTCACCATGGTCCAGGTGTATGCAACACAGCCAAGACTGACAAGTTGGTAACTTGCAGAGATGCTGGCTGGGAACAGGATTTCCTGAAACCTTAAAGCTTCACCTTCCTTCAAGCACACTTCCAAAGATTAGTGATTTTCTTTGTTCAAGTCATGGCTACCTGCCAGTGCTTACTGTAAATACTTGGCGAGGTAAAGTCTGTTGGCACAGAGGGTAATCTGTTTGAGTTAGGGGAAGAAAGTTGAAAGGCTTTGCCAAAGGCAGCTTGGAGGCTTTCTGAGAAGTAAGTTTTCAGCTGAAAACAGCCAGAGTAGGATGAATCCATGTGCAACAAACAACTGTTATATAAATCCTCACCATCGAAATCTGTTTTTTCCCCCTGTTATTAACATCCTCTCTCATGCGGAATTGGCAGTTGGTATCTTTTTCTTTGTTGGCAACCTGGAAAGTAACATCATACCCTCATACATACTAAGTATGTTGCAGTCAGTTGAATGCCAATAGGAACAATGACAGAGTCATGGTAGATCTTGAATACACTAACATTTTGGAGGCAAATGAACTCTATATCATGTGTGAATGTCTGAACTGGACCTTACTGTTATATTCTATCAGATGGGTAGGTAACAAATTGGGTGAAATCAACCCTTGTCCAGTGGCTTTAAAAATATCATTAATTGGTTACTTTATCTTCTCAGTGAAGACTCTGATTTCCAACTCTGTGGTGCAGGAACCTCAGCCTTTAGACTTATGAAGGGAATCACTGCAACATCAAACCAGGACAAGGTACAAGGACAAGGCACTATGTGAGAGTACTTTCAACCATTTTTGCTCATTATCCTTTTTGGAGAAAGAGTTTCAGTTAATAGCACCTTCAGGAGCACCACATTTTACTTTACAGCAATCCCTTTGAACATATGGCAAATTCTCCATTTCCATACATTCAAATATCATTGACTAGAAGGAACCTTGTAGTCTTCCATCTGAACAATACAGGCCAAAGGACTTCCAGGAAATAAAGTCCCATTGGAACTAGAATACATCTTTTAGGAACAAACAATTCAATCTTGATTTAAAAATTGGTGGTAATGGAGAGAGAGTCCATCAGAACCTTGGTATGTTGTTCCATTGGCTAGTTCAGTTCACAGCTAAAAATGTGTACCTTATTTCACTTCCAAATTTGTCTAGTTTCTGTCTCTGGAAGTCAGATATCATTCTGTATTTCTCTGCCTGACTGTGAAGCCCTCTGTAATTTTTGTTCCTGCTCTAGGTACATAGGGACAACCAGCTGAAAAGAGCCTTCTTAGCCATTGAGTCCAGTCCTCTACATTCATGGGCAACCAGCTGTCAAAAGGTCCACCAAAACATCTGCTTGGATCCTTTTGTACACCACAGCCACAAAGCATGCTGTAAAAAATCCTATTTTATAATATTTTTATCAGTCTCATGGCTCTTTTCTGAACCCTTTCCAATTTCAGCCCCCCTGCACTTGGGCAAGAAAGACTGCTGGGGTCAGATGACCCCAGCAAGATGGGTGTTAAGATGCTTTTTGGAGATCGCCAGGGTAGATGACTGTACCACCTCTGGGGGGAAGTCTGTTCATTTATTGATATCCTTACTGAATAGGGGGCCCTGGATTTGGATGACTGTGTCCAGTTGTGGTCATACTGATACCAAATACATGGATAATGTAACCTCCCCATTTGTTCTCGATATTCCTCTGTTATAGACCTGAAGATTGAATTAACCTTCTGGGCCACAGTGTTGTACTGGGAACACAATCAGCTATTCAGCTCCCAACTCCTTTTCAGAGTCACTTTTCAGGAATAGTTTTCCCATCCTGCACAGATAGCCTTCATTCTTTGTTCCAAGGTGCACAAACATACGTTTGGCCACATGTAAACACATACTGTTTGCTTGCACCCCTTTACCAAACAATTCAGATGGCTCTGGTCTCTCTCCTTCATTACTTACTACTCCCCCAACCTGCATAGGCTGCAAGCTTCAGTTATCTGTTTTTTTCCATGCCAGTGACAAAAATATTGACTAGTGTTGCGGCAAGAATCTATCCCCATGGGATACTTCTAGAAATGTCTACTTTTGTCTATTTACTTTTCAGTTTGCATATGCCAGCTTTTGAGACAGCCTATGTTTAATCCAACTGATGTGAGTAATGTTGATTTTTTAACTTTTTAGATTCTTCACCTAGGTCTTAGTTACCCTTGTGTGAAATCCCAGGTACTTCTGTGGAATCAGAGCTATAACTAATATGACCCTGAATTTGTGATTGGATAGAACCACCTAGTGGCTATTCCTAACTATTGCAGCGACAAGACAGTCGAGCTAGGCATTGAACTCAATCAGTGATTCTCGACCAAGGTGCCTGGAACCCTGGGGTGATGTGCAATCCTTTTAAGAGAGTTTAAGGATGTTATACAATATTAGCACTGTTGGTGTGTAAACACATGCACACAGTTTACAAGATAAACCCAGAGATTTCAAATAGGAATCTGTAGTGTCAAAAACATTCTGACACGTTATAGTCTTTTTGAGTTCTTTGCAAGAGAACAATTGCTCTATTATTTTCCCACATTTCCTGTAATGTAGTTTAGAAACACACGAAATTAATTTTTGAAATGGGTTACTGCTAAATTCAAATCC
Source organism: Alligator sinensis (assembly GCF_000455745.1). NCBI lineage: Eukaryota > Metazoa > Chordata > Crocodylia > Alligatoridae > Alligator > Alligator sinensis. Next base: position 1,202,601 of record NW_005842191.1, read on the forward strand.
CTTCAAAAAAAAACTTTGAAGGGATGCCCTGAGTCTAGAAAGGTTAAGAAGCAATGGACTAAATGATCTCCTGTCCAGATTTATTTTTTTTAAAACATAATCCTCATACAGTCCCACAATATGGGCCAGAGATAGCTAGTCCAGCAATCAGACACAGAATATACCAGCAGAAGGACTCTTGTGAAGACACAGAATATACCAGCAGAAGGACTCTTGCTGCTATGAGTTGTGTCCACATGAGCTTATTTGCAAGCACACCTATGTTGGTGGCAAGTCTCTGACAAAGAATGCTCCAAGTTATGAGGAGCCTGAGGCAGGGAGTGGTGTACAGGAGTTTTATTGTTTTGCCTGGCTCCACATCTCGTGTGCTACTTAAAGTAAAGTGGGATTACTTATTGTAAGTTTTTTGCAAAGTCTCCGTGTTCATTTGCATCAGCCATCGCACAACCTTGAAGTGGTCAGTTGTGGTCCAAAATGCACACAAGGATGGACCCCTGTGAAAAGTATGCTTAACCTATGAGGTGGTGGGGGTACCTTGGAGAGAGGGTCAGCAGCACAGATTGAGCCTAGGGCAGCTGGGCTGTGGGATTCCATATTTGTGAAGGGACAGTAGACAGAGATTATGCCCAGGACCTGCATGAAAGATGGTTTTGGAACCTGCAATGGTCAATGGAAGCTTAAAAAAGCCCCTAAACACAAAAAAGTTCCATATGGACCCACCATTGATATCCAAATGTCAGGGTGTACTTTTCAACAGCTCTAGCAGCTATTGGCAGATAGATTTTCAAGCTCTGTCTTCATCTTTGCATTCCAGGAATGCATTTGCTTTGGCCTTATCATCACTCAAGTAGTGTTACGTTTGTTTGGCCTGTCTAGCACAACCTCTACATAAAAATAAAATTGTTTCTGAGACCATATCATAGGCAGTTGTACCACAGTCTGGCTTTGGTTTGCTGTGAGACAGGCCAATTATTGTGCTGAACTCCATCATTGCAATACCAGAGCTAATAGACCATAATAGCATAATATTCTCAGTGCCCCAATTACCGCTTCATTTGCTCAACTACATGATCCTCTTGCAGGAGAGTAGAGAGAGATAATTATGGTAGAAGTCACTTGCAAATATCACCATGCACTGAACTGCAAGCTAATTTTCATACCACTCTGGTCACTAGTGTCACTGAGGAGGTGATCAGCATACTCCTAGTAGATCAGAAAACCACATGCAGACATCAGTGACCATCTGGAGAGAGGAGAAAGAGCCAGCTGGACTCTCAGAGAATATTTTGGCAGATACCTAGGGTCTGGACAACTAAATGATATGAGCTGCAGACAATGGTGAAAAAAAACAATTCAGGGACGTTGTATTCCAAGGGGTAGATGAAGATTACCATATTGTTAACATTTCATTTCTAGTTTTTCACTATGTGTTTGTAACCACGTCACTCCCAAACATGTGACAGAATATTTTCACATCCCCAGGCAGGTGCAAAAGCCAAAATAGTTCTTATTCCACTGTCACTACCCTACTAAGCAATAGGAAGTCATACAGTATGTATGTGTGTGCTTGGGGTACCTGGGATACTTGGGGGAAGGTTAAAGTGAGAGAGAGTTAAAGTGTAGGGAGTGAAAGTTGCCAGAACTGGGATTAGAACCAGTGGACTACAGAGAAGCTGGCTGATGAACTGAGGCTTGGGGTTACTTAAGGTCAGGTGGCCCCAGGGTTACTTGAGGTCACTTGTGTAAGGGGAAAAGCCCAGTGGCAACAAGGAGACATCCAGGAAAGACAGCCAGAGAGAGACAGAAGCCTGGGAGCTTGGGGCTGGAAACTGAGGCAGACAGGTGAGGGATTGGGGGGTGGGGACAGATAAGTGGTGGCAAGGAGGAGGGAGGGGCAGATAAATAGTGGCAAAGAGGAGACAGCCAGGAAAGAAACTGAGGCAGAAACCTGGGAGCTCAGGGGAAAAGGAAGTGGGGATAAGACGGTGCCAAAGAAACAGGGGGTTTGCAGGCAGAGAGGAGCTCAGGACAGGTGTTGGAGGTGGTGGTGAGCCAGAAGCAGGAGAGGGAGAAATGAGACAGAAGTTAGAGGGGCGAGGAGCAGAGCCGGAACCGTAGTAAAGCAAAACCCAACTCAGGGGTCCAAATAACAGTTTTATTAAACAGACAGACAACACACTACATAGCCCCATTAAGTTATTGGTTCTCACACACACACACACACACACACACAGTGGAACCAAGTTCCAAAGGAAGTGGTGCTCGCTCCTACCCTGGGGGTCTTCAAAAGGAGGCTAGCCCAGCATACTTTCCTGCCCATGGCTTGATGATCTGCTCAGGTCCCTTCCAACCCTACCAACTATGAAACTATGAAATAGGAATTCAAAACAATAGTTTCACATCAGTCCTATGTTCTCCCACCCCGCCCTGCAAGGAGATTCTGGGAAGCAGCAGCAGCTCCTAGGCTGTTCCTGACCACCTCCTGGTTTACCTTAAAGATTGCAAGCTACAAGTCCTCTCTGCCTTCCAGGCACCTCTCTCCTTTAAAACTGTCCCTCTGAGTCCAATATTTATTTCCCGTATGGCAGAATGTAGCTAAGCACAGGGTAGCTCAATAGAGCTTTTCTGACCAGTGGGGGAAAGGTATACCCCCCCCCCCCCCAATCACAATAATGTCCACTGCAGAGCTCTTTGGGAATCTGTTAGAAATTAAAATTCAAAGGGTAGAGCCCATTAGAAGGCATATTAAGTTATTGGCATTCTTCCAAGTGAGGCCTTGGCTGCTGGGTAAGTTCCTGCTTCCCCAAAAGCTGCAGAACAGAATCAGTCAATCTGGATCTACTGGGAGACAATAGGATAGATTGGAATATGTCTGATATTACATGGAGTTTCACCTGCCCTTATCACCACCGTCCAGAAATGCACACATTCACAACACAAGGTACTTCTAGAAGTTAGAAACCGATTGCTTTTCTAGGAAATGTAAAAATTAACAGACCCGATAACAAGGTCCAGTCTAACTTCTCATAGAAAGGATCCATGGTGTAGCCAACAGTCAAGAGTCAGTGGATGTCTCTTGCCCCCTTGTACCACTGCTTGAGGTTCTTACCTTGGACCAGCACTGTTGGACATCGCACTGATGACTCCTTGCAGCCATCTGAAGTGTGATGGATCCATATTTTGGTGATTTCTCTTTGGGAATGCTGGACCTTCCTCTCTACTCAGAGCAGGAGAAAGTTAAAGACTTCCATGCAACTCCAGTTGCTAGATGGCAGCAAGTAGGGCTGTGCGAAGTTTTGGGTGGCGATTTGATTTGGAGGAGATTCGGCCCAATTTGGTGGCTGACTCTCTGAATCTGAATCAAATTAGGGGACCAATTTAAACATCCGAACCGATTCAAAGCTCTCCAAATCTTCAGCAAAGATTCGGAGAGCTTTGATGATTTGGGAAGTCCCCGGTGGATGCAGCAGGGAGCTGCAGCCACTCTGAGCTGGTAAGTACTAGGGGCAAGGGATGGGAACCTGGGGGAGGGGACCATGGAGGGACCCCTGGCAGCCCCCCAGCCCCCCCATGGCTGTCCCGCCTGCCCCAGCTCCCTGTACTTTAAAAAAAAGCCCTGGTGCTCACCAGATGCTGCAGGGTGGGGGGATGATCCCCACTGCCCCACGCTGCATGGGGGGCTCTGCACAAGCCCCCTTGACCCCCCCCACCCCCTGCTTCCCCATGACTGCTCCACCTGCTGGGGCTCTGGCCCTTTAAGAAAAAAGAAAAAGCAGAGAAAAGCCTGGGGACTCACCACTCCTGATGCAGCCGTGGGGCTTTGGGGGCTCATGCAGAGAGCCCCGCCCCCCTGCAGCAGCAGCGATTCCCAGGGCTTCTTCAGGGTTTTTTTTTTTTCCCTTAAAGGGCCAGAGCTGGGCCATGCGAGTACCCAAGAGGAGGCTGGGGGACTGGGGGCTGAGTCAGAGGGATTTTCCCTCCAGGTGCTGGGAGCTGGGGCAGGCGGGGCAGCCATTGCTGGGCTGGGACAGGGGCAGGAGATGGGGCTGGCTGATTCAGCCAAATTGAATCAGGACAGTGATTCAAATCACCAAATCGAATCACTGTCCCCCGATTTGGCCGAATCCAAATCCGAAGCAAATACTAGCTGCTTTGCATACGCCTGGTAGCAAGTATCCTCACTGACCTAGAGAGCTTTTCTGAGTTATAGAGGAAGGTGCAGGCAGTCTTAAGCCCTAGGGCCCTCAAGTAGGAAAGGGAGGAGTCTGGCCAGACACAAGAATTTAAAGTGGGAGTTGACATCTGGTCATTGTGACGATGGAACAGTAGAGGCTGGAGAGGTAACCAGAGTGGCCAGGTCTGAGAGGGCATAAAACAGTCTGGGAAAGCCATTTGTGGACCAGCTGTCTGAATCAAGGAGACACTGTGTACAAACAAAACCTGAATTATAACATTTGAAAGCATGACAAATTTAGCTGCAGTTCATCTAGGCTTTACTTGTTGCTGTTCAGGTGGAGCTAACCCATTTGTAGGGCAAGCATCATTTTTGCAGTTCTTTTGGATGGGAACTGCCTCACTTTTTCTGGTTTAAACCAGGGGTGTCAAACTTGCTCTGGGTACAATCCAGACCACAGGGCTCTTCCCAGACTGGGTCTGTCAAGCCAACAGGAGTGGTAGGGGGCTGGCAGTGAGGGGTAAGTGGGACTGTGGCAGCATAGCTCATGCTCATCCTTCTGCCACCAATGGCCACATCCATGAATTCTGGAGCAGACCCCACCCTGGCCACATTCCCAACTTCAAGCACCTGCCTCTCACTTCTGGTTCAAACCATGATCCATGGCCTGTGCCTTATCTTCCTTTTCAGATGTGACATCTTACTCTAGCAGCATCTATATCCTGAAAATCAATATTATCAACTTCTTCTATGTGGATAATGTTCTCTTAATATAAATTTCTGCAGGGGTAAGTTATAGCCGTGTTGGGGCACCTGTGAGGCAGTATCTGTACAGAACCAGCAATCACCCTAAACACACCAGAAAAGCTGTGATATACAGCCAAGCCCTCAGATACCACCGCATTTGTACTGAAGAGAACACCCGGGATTGCCCCCTCACCAATCTTAAAAAGGCTTTCACCCAACAAGGACACTCCTCTAGAAAGATAGATTGCACATTTGAAAGAGCCACCTGGATACCACGTGAAGAACTGCTGCAGTACAGAAGAAAACCCCTCACAAATCGCACACCACTTATTATGACATATCACCCCTCCAGTAACCTGTATGGAAAATCCTCAAACAGTTGCAACCCATACTAGAGAGAGACCCTATTCTTAAAGAGATCTTCCCAGAGCCACCCATCCTAGCTTTCAAACAAGCACCAAACCTCACTAACATCATCACCGGGACCAAACTTCCTCAGGCCCAGAACACACCGAATGGATCTGGACCATGCCACAATAAAAAATGCAAAACCTGCCAACACATTTCCACCACCCCCACAATTACTACACCCCATGTGACAGGTACACCATCTGGGCTGACCTAAACGTGGCCCGCACACCTGTTCCTGGGGGCAACCCCCCGCCCACTCACCTGCCATGCCTTGTTGTTAATTGATTAACTGGTGTTAAATTAGCAGAAGGCTGTCCTTGTACTGCCCCGCTGCCAGGGGGAGCTATCTGCAGCTCCGTTTCCTCCCCTACACTGCAGTCCACACCTCGCTGATGGAACAGATGTTATGTTTCAATCTAATTACGCACTGGCCCCCTTTTTTGTTCTCTCTGGGCCTCACCAGTCATGCCACCCTCTCTCTGGGCTCCCCAATAATGCCCCCTCCTCCGGGGTTCATCGGCAACTGCCCCCCCTCTGGGGCTCCCCAGTAGTGCTGCCCCCTTTCCGGGGCTCACCATGCCCGCACTGGGGCTTCTCTGTAACTGCCCCCTTCTCTGGGGCTTTTGCACCCTCTCAGGGCACTCTGCCCTCTCTCGGGGCCTTCTCTGTCAAGCCACCCTCTTGCTGGGGCTTTCGCCCCCTCTTGGGCGCTCTTCGATACTGCCGCCCTCTCTCTGAGGCCTTCTCTGTCACATCACCCCCTCAGGCTCACCGTGCCCCCACTGGGGCTTCTCAGCAATGCCCCCTTCTCTGGGGCTTATCAACTGCCCCTCTCTGGGGCTGGGGTCTATGCACCGCAAACCCTGCACCCTCACTGGCGCTGGGGTCCTCACACTCCACTGTGAGTCCCCTATGAGGCCTCCTCCAACCCCCAATAACCTTACCCAAACCACCGGTCACAAACAACAACATAACATGCAAGCCCTTTGGCTATAACATAAACAGAGGCCACCCGGCCCAAACAACATTTGGTCCTACCAGTGACCCTTTAATGCAGCTCCTGTATCATGTTTCCCCTCTCTCCCAGGGCAGAGAGCTCCTTCCTCTTTGGCAGCTGGCAGGGAACTGCCTCTGGCCCCAGCCCCTAGGATTTATAAGGGAGCCAGGCCCTGCCCCTTTTGGTCAGCTGACCTTCCCTGGGTGGCAGAGAGCTCCTTCCTCTTTGGCAGCTGGCAGGGAACTGCCTCTGGCCCCAGCCCCTAGGGTTTATAAGGGCCAGGCCCTGACCCTTCTGGTCAGCTGACCTTCCCTGGTTGCCCTGGCAACCCACAGCTGGGCTTATTTCCTGCTAGGGCTTCCTCCCCAGCAGTATTCCCCTCTTTGGTAGCAGGGCACCTCAGTGCTCTGTGACACCCCACAACAGAGCCATTAGCATTCCTGGATCTTACAGCTGCACCTCCAGAAATGTAATATACCTCATCCAATGCACCAAATGCCCCGATGGAAAATACGTAGGAGAGACCAAACAACAACTGTGCACCAGAACGAACGCACACCGGAAATCTATTAAAGACAAGAATACCCAATTACCTGTGGGGGGACACTTCTCACAAGAAAACCACTCTCTCTCCAATCTGTCAGTTCTAATTCTCAAATGGAGCATACAAAACACTTCTCAGAGACGAGCCTATGAACTCCACTTCATCAACCTCCTGGATACTAAAAATCATGAACTAAATATAGACATTGGATTTATGACACATTATAACCTGCCTGACATCTGAATCCCCAGGTACTTCTCCCTTATTCATCCTCCTTCTCCCCCCCACCCAGTCTCTCTCTCATCCAGTGACTCCTCAATTTACATCTTCACTGACTGCCTGTCTTGTATGCATACCAGCCCAGCCTCTGGCTTCTTTACTTTCCATTCTATCCAGGAAGAGCTCACCCCAACTGCAGAAATTTCCTCAGCCTGATGAAGGGTTTTTAAACCCCAAAAGCTTGCTTAAACATTTTTTTCCAACAATTTAAGTTGGTCTAATAAAAGATATCAGAATTACCCAAAGAACCTTGTCTGCCTATACATTTCTATGCATTTGTGCAACTGTTACTTTAGAGACATGAGAAGTTGTGTTCTCTCCTTCACAATTGTTTTTGGAACATCTGTAAAAGAAAACCAGTATTCGTTTTTTGCGGTTTTTCTTTTTAAATAAAATAAATGACATAAAACCTGGGAACCCAAAATTCCATTTAATTTAACAGCCCAATAGTCTCCTTGCTGGCCAGCAGCTCAGAACAGTATCATGTGTCTATGACAGAGTGGAAATTTTCTGTGTGATGTGACATTTTATTTTTTATACCTACTTCCTTTTTTTAAAGGACAAGAGATAACTATAATAAAAATACAGAAGAGGTAACTATGCAACTGAGTGTTGCATTGCTAAGCAACAGTTAAGGGGCAGACCTTTAGTAATAATCTACCATAAATTTAAAAAGTCTAATGGAGGCAAATAGAAGGGATGGATATCAGTTGGATTTTAGAAAGGACCATCTTTTAGACGATCAGGAAAAACTGCTTACTCATGTAAGTAACAAAAAGAATCGGTGGCAAATATCATTCATGCATTTAACAAAAGACCTTGGAAAATGCAAGTGAACAAGCAACAGAACAGTTTTGCAGAGAAGCCTAGATGACAAAGTGTCTTTTCCATCTCTGGAGCCAGTGGTCTGATTTCAGAGATGAATCAGAGTTTAGAACAGAGGTTTTCAGACTTTTTGAGCTAAGCTCCACTTTGAGTTACAATTTTGTTTACCCCCCTCCCCTTACCCCAGAGAAGCAGCGCAGCCAGGCACAGGGCAACCCCCCATCCTAGCAGCTGCTGCGGCTTGGCTCAGCTTGGTGGGCTCCATCCACTGTGG
>NW_005842191.1:1210882-1211513 GCF_000455745.1 Alligator sinensis
TCTGCTTGGTGGCCCCCATCCACTGTGGCTCCATCCACTGTGGCTCCAGTGTCTTCTGCCTTGGCCCTGCTGTGGCTCCAGGCTGCGTGCCCACCATACCAGGCTCCCAGAGATGCAGCAGCCCGCTGGCGGAGCATGCCCGGGGCTCCCTGCCCTGGCATTGCCCCGCAAGGCTGCAGCAGTGCCAGCTCCTTGCAAACTCCTTGCCAAGCCCTGCTGGGCTGCAGCCCCGCCCAACATTCCTTCAAGCCCCCCAGGGGGGCACACCCCACAGTTGGAAAAACCACTGATTTAGAAGTTGAGGTCATTCCGCAACAGTTATTGCAGCTCACTGGAACATCCTCAACATAGCTGTAAAGCAAGTTACTTCTAGCATCTATACTACTGCAGCTGTGGCAGCCTAGGCTTCAGCAGCTCAGTAAATCCCAAGGTCCCAAATGGAGTTGTAGTCCATTTTGAAGCTATGCTGTCAGTATTAGAGCCAGCTCATTTAAAGCTAACTTGGCTATGTCTACTTGAGTTGTGATCATGCCCCTGGATTACAGTATAAACATAGCATAAAATAGGTGCAGCATTCACCTCCTTAAGGCTCCTCCAAAGTGCATTATGCCAGTTTAGAGGCTCTTAGCAT
>NW_005842191.1:1211523-1224334 GCF_000455745.1 Alligator sinensis
ACCAATACGTAACTCCCGATTTTTGCATCTGAATGCTTAGCTCCCCTACTACATCCTCTTCAAATCACCCCTCAGTTCACCCCACTGTGTGTAAAGGATTTAGATTTTTAGTTTTAGTTTGGATTTTTAGTTGTAGTGAAACTACTCACGTAAGTAAAATGAAGAAGGGTTGGAGCTTTGAATTCCATGTGATCTTCAGTATTTTGGGACTCCCAGATTAGCCTCCTCCATTAGACAGAAAATCTCCCTGTGTTATGTGTGCCTGTGTGTGTAGTACATGCATGTGTGCCTTTTGGTTTATTCATTTAATGTAATTTTCCTGCATTTTGCAATCCCCCCCTCTCATAACAGTGGTACAAGATGTTCCAAGTCCATGTTCTGAAAGAGTTTGCTCTGTCTAACCTGAAATAGTTTACTGAGAAATTTTGTAGCCTTTAAAACTGTTTGTGTTTATAATGTGCAAAGGAGAGAATCAATTTAAAATCAGATCTGAAATAAAAAGCCGTTGTGTGGCAATAAGGCAATACAATGGGCTAATGTTTGTAAAATCAAAGTCTAAGACATTAATTGGAGCCCTCTCTCTTATCCCCTTCACAGTATGTGAAGAACAAGTCTCTAAATTTCACTTGCCTGCACTGTTGAAGCTGTTTCATGGGCTTTTGTTGGGGAGGGAGGGAGGGAGGAAGAGGGGAGTTCCATGGTATCCCAGCTTACATGATCTTTCAGGCTAGGGACAGAAGTTACACACAAACTGGCTTAAGTAGTCAGAAACTGGTTTAAGCCTGTAACAGGACAGAAGTTCAGTGGACATAAACAGTTCCAAAATGGCTGAAACTGGTTTAAGTTAAACCTGGGTGAATGTAGTATCAGACTTAACTGGTTTGGGTCAAACCGGTTTATGAAACTTCTGCCCTGGACCCCTTCCTGGTTCAAGTTAAATCACAGTCCCCTTGCATCCCAGTATGCTTTCCAGCCCTGGGCTGGGCTGGGATCCAGCAGAGAATGGTTGCAGGAAGTGGAAAGCAGGGACTGCCCAAGCAAAACCCTGCTGGAGTCTGGGGCCAGGGAGGGGGATTAAACTTCCCTTCTCCCCCCCAAGTGCACAGCTGACCTGCCCTGCTAAAAAACTTACTGCTGGCTGTAACTGTGGACTACAAATCCCAGAGACACATGGAAGCAGGAAGAGGAAGTAACGAGCAACTGTGCAGAGTCCTACTGCTGTAACTCTGGCCTGCAAATCTCAGAGACCTCAGGGGCAGCAGGAAGAGGAAGCACACACACAGCCCATGCTGACTACGTGCCAGAGAGCTGTTCTTTAGTGCCCCCTCACTCCCCCAGGCTTCTGGTTGGAACCACTGCTGGTATATGGCTGCATTTCCTGAATCAAAACCGAATGTCTGTCCAGTTGTTTCTCAGTTTAATCTCTGCATCTTAGACTAACCTGCAACGACTGAGTCGATTCAGCCTTGGGCTTTTTGACTGTTTGTACTTAGCCGCAATGGGAGAGACTGTCAGGGTGGGTCTCCTTACATTCCAAAACTTGCTGATTGATTGTCTGTGGTTAAGTACAGACAATCAAAAAGCCTGAGGTTGAATCAATTCAATCTTTGCAGGTTAGTTTAAGCTGCTTAGATTGAACCAATATGCAAGTGAACAGACACTTACTTTTGATTCCAGAAATGCAGCCACATGCCTGCAGGGACCCAAGCCAGAAGCTGAGGAGCACTGGAGCATGATTTCTTGTTCAGCTGGAACAGACAGCTTGGGCCAAGGCTAGCACACCCACCCTGGGAAGGAGGGGTTTACAGGGGAGGTGCAAACCATCCTAGGATGCTGGGGGACTGAGTTAATTTGAACCTGGAAAGGATCTGGGACAGAGCTTCAATAAACTGATTTAACCGAAGTCAGTTAAATCTGATACTACATCCATCCGGGTTTATCTTAAACTGGTTTCAAACATTTTGAAAGTGGTTTATATGCACTTGTGTTGCGTTATAGATTTGAACTGTACTCTGATCCCTTATACCAGTTTATTTGTAATTTCTGTCCTTAGCCTGTATGCAGAATGTGTGATGGCAGATCTTCCCTTCCACTTTGCCGATGCCTCATTGTTTTGCCAACACCACTGCCAAAACTTACCCCACCAGTAAATCCAGGGCTTCACTGGAGTGATTTCAGTAACGTATATAGTCTCATGTAGTTCATCATCTTCCATCCCATGATCTTAAACCTAATCATTAAGGCAAACATCTAATATTTAGCATAAATGCCTGGCCTAGTGCAGCCTGCAACTATGATTACAAGTGGTCATAGTTTTTGTTTCTTTCCCCTCTGCCAAAAGTACCTAAGCAGCTCTTAAGTGAGCAACCTTTCACAAACACCCTTGCTTCATTCAAGACTTTCCTAAACATCCACTTTCCCCAGGTCATTTGCAAGAATAGAGATAACAAAGCAAATGCCTTGAACAGCATAACTAGGGACATGCACACTTACCATGGCTGAGTAATTGCACAGGCCTGTTACCATCAACTGTGTCTTTTACCAAGAGTCTCCTGTATTCTATTTAGGTCCTGTTTAAAATGGTGCATTCACACCCCTTGGGGCAGTGTTTTCCTATCTGTACTGTGAACTGTCTAATAGATTAAAATACAAAAAACAAAACAATGATTTTATAACCATAATGTTTTGCTGGGAACTAACTGGTTTGTTGTTGTTTTTTTTTTTTTTTTTTTTTTTTTTTTTTTTTTTTTTAATTTGAGTTGCTTAGAAGAGCAAGGGAAAATTGCTATTAAAAAAAAAAAAAAAAAAAAGGCAAGTATGGTGTTGCACCTGCTAACCAACTTATTTGTGTTTGGTACAGCATGCACACTTAAGAGCTAAGAATGTGTTTAAGGGACTATTTCCACAAGGAAAGCACTGTGACTGTAATCAGTGACCTGCATTCAACTGCTGCCTCAGCTACAGACTTACTGTGTGCAGTTGAGCAAGTCATTTAAATCTGCCCTAAACCTCAGCTCCCCAGCTGTAACATAGGGTTCAGAATTTTCTGTTTCACAAAAAAGGTTGAGAATACAATTTTTTAATGACTGAGAGTCTGTCCTACCACAGTGCTAGGTCAAATAAGCAAGTAATTAGGAAGATAAAATGAAGATACAGGCAGTCCTCGGACTTGTGACACAATTGGTTCTTGCAAACCACCTATTAAGTTGAAATGTTATAACTCAGAACTGATTTTCCCCCATAGGAAAAAGTTATAAATGGGGGATTGGTTCCTGAACCAAAGCCTGATACCCTATTTTCACCAAAAATAACCCAGAATTTTGTACTCAATCAATTATAGATGAGTAATATAGCTACATAAATGTATTTATATTGTAAATATAAGTCTTATCGATTTGGAAGGACTTCTTTGAGGTGACTTTGCTGGACTTTTTGAAGGGTTCTTGGCTGGAGTCTTCTCAGGAGTCTTGTCTGCTTTCTTAAAGAAAGCGTCCAACGAAGTTTGGACAGATGTTCTCCAGGGAAATGGGCGCCACTAGTGTGGTGTCGCGTCAGATCAAACGTTGTAAAATTGAAACTGACATCAGAAAGTTAAAACAGGGGTTACCCGATTGCTGAGCAGGGGGGGCCTTAGTGGCCAATTGCCAAGCATGGAAGTGCCACTGGGGGACCGACCCTCTGCCACTGCAGGGGCCGGGGGCATGCCAAGCACCCACTGATGCCACTGGCAGTGTCGGCAGTGGGGACAGGCCTGTGCTCCCCCGTCACTTATGAACAGGGTGTCAATTTATAAATTTTGTAAGTGCTAAACGTTGCAACTTGAAACACTAAGTCGAGGAATAGACACAATATCCTAATGCAGACATATTCTTCTCTCATGAAACCATCTCCCAGGGGCATGGTTTACTTCCCTGCTTCTAGTCCCACTTAACATTAGTGTAATCCATCTACTGTAGCAACTATATTCTTAAAAATTGCAGGTCAGGGCCTAAGAAAGTTGGAAGAATCTGTATACAAAAACTGTACCAGAACCCCAAATACTGTCAATTATTAAAATTGGCTGAAAATAGCTCCATTATCCCTTCACAGTATTATCTCTGATCACACTTTTCTACTGCTAACATAAAATCACACAGTATTAGCTATTATATAAAGATCACATTTCACTTTAGGGTTTTATTATGTTATTAACAGTAGACATGAAAAAATGGTAGGGGAAGTCTGTGGAAAATTGAGGGCTAGCATAACTGGTGATCTCACTTAGAACCTTGCTTTGCCACAAACACAGTAACACTGAGAAACTCCACTTACTCCCTACTAGGTAGTTTTTAGTAGAGATTACACTAGTCTCAGCACAGAATGCCACTCTGGAGCAGTCTGAACTTGGACAGGGTAAAAAGAGAGGTACAGACCAGGAAGGAATCCCCTTAGCAGTATGACTGTGAAGCTCACAGACTGGACAGCGAGGACACTGACAAAGCTATTCAATTGTTGCATGCTCCTAGGAGCATGCAACAAGACAGACCAACCGACCCTTGACTTCTAATTGTTAGAAGCAACTGATCAAGTAATTTATGTCCTATATAGAAATATCCATTCCACACAGAATTAATTGTACATTACCAGCAGCTGACTCTTTATTATTTCCTGCCCCCCCCCTTTAAAAAATAAACAAAAATTGGCAGACCTTTACCAAAGGCAGGCTCTAAATCAGAACCCCTTCTCCTGTAGGAAACTTAGGAGATTGTGTCAAGATTTCTATTTGAACAGAAGTAGAAGAGAACTGAAAGAAGTTTAAAGGAATGTAGTTGACTTTATTTTAGCTTATATGGTAACATGCAGCTCCTGTGCAAGATTGTAGTAAAAAAAAGCGCAAGTTGTTAGCTTTACTAAAGCTATGTTAGAAGGTTCTTATCATCCTATTAGGAATTTTTGCTAGTAGTTAGTATGGAAAGTGGTGTTACAAGGACAGAGTGTTTTTCAACTAATAGCTGGTTAGTATTCCAGGGGCTGCTGCTATAGGTGTAATTGACCTTGATTGGCAATGCCTGTGTAGCATAATAGCAAGCTAGGTAACATCCTGCCAATGGGGTTAGCTAGCTACTATTGTTTAGTGCTGTAGCAATCTTGCTGCAGCAGGACAATGGGAAGCTGCTGCCTCTCCATCCTCTGGGCCACAAAATTAAGCTTACTAAACCATGAGTTCTGCTTTTCCGAAACTCTAGGAAAAGAAGGTTTTACCTTCTTCCACTCCCCGCCAACCCTGCAAGTGTGCAGAATTTATGGCTAGAACAGTAGAGCCTCAGAGACATCAGACAAACACTTTATTACAAATCAAATAGATACATTAAAGTTACATCTCCATAAAATGTTAAAAAAGTTACACATATTGAACAGTTTATTTTGAACCAGTTTACTTAGTTACTGCTTTAATTGTTTGAGACAAGTCTTGCTCGGAGAGCTCACTCAGAAGTACCAGCTTCATTGCAGCATGGACCTCCTTCTGGGCAATAAGGCTTCTTTTTTTGTAGTGAGACAGCCTGGCAGCCTCTAAAGCTACTTTCCCGAACAGATAGGGCTTGTTCAGAGATTTCAGAGCATCAGCCACCCAGCAGAAGACCCCCATGTCCTCAGTCTGTCAGAGAAGGGAGTATCAATATCAGATCCTGGCATAAATGGGATGTTCTTGCCTACCAACCAAAGCAAAAAACCACTGTATCCCAGCTAGATCTCAGGATCTTAAGACCCAGGATCCCTGCTTAAGTGTTAAAGGACTTAGGAACAAGATTAAGCTTCTACACTGTGGGAAAGTGTAGCTACTAGTAAACTATACTAGTTTTCACATATACTCTTAACTCCCAACCCCTAAAAGGTGCTTTCTGGAGGGGCCTCAGTACTAGCATCGATGCTTTAAAAAGGAATGGAAAGAGATCCTGTTGCCCTCAGTATCTTACTATTTCTACATTAAAAATATTACAGTAAAATTGAATAAGAGTAATTACTTCTTCAGGCAGGGTTATAGGAAGAACTAACAGCATTAATAAAAAAAAAAATTTTTTTAAGACCTGAGAGAAAGTTTTGGTGTACCATATTGGCAAATTGCTTAAAATTTAAGGAGGTAAACATTTGTAGTGAAGCTGGTCACTCAACCTTGTAGTGTTGTAGGCCTCCAACACCTACTGAAATTAGAACATTTTAGCCTCTTAATGTAGGGCAATCATTACTCCAAAGAGTTGGTAGGGGCACTGAAATCATTTGGCCAATGAGAAATAGGGCAAGTCCTACTACAGACTTGTATTTCCATGTCTAAACAGAGCTGCAAAGGAATCTTGACATGCACCACCCACACTTTGTCCTTCATTGACTTGAAGTAATTGTTTGAGGAAAGATGCAATTCAAAGAACTGCTAATCCCCAGCTTCAGACCTTAACCTAAACATCACTAGTTTTGGCTATCAGAAAGTAAGACTTACTTGAGTTAGGACTTTATATATATAGGTAGAGTAGCTCTCCTTCTTCTTCCCACTGTAGAGTCTGAGGCTCAAGAGATTGTCTCTGGCTTTGAGAGAGAAAGTCTGCTTTCTTGGAAGGGGAATTAAGGATAGTTGCATTCCTACCATCAACAAGGTAGAGGTCAGTTAGAACTTGCAAGCCTGTAGTACAGAGCTTCCCAAGTTTATTTCTTGTGTACCCCCTTCCAGACTTATCAGCTGCCCATATTGCTACCAGCATGTTCATTTTAGCCCCTTAAATGCCAGTTAGAATGAAAATTAAATCTGCCATTACACAGTTTCTCCTACACCCCTCAGATGTAGTACATGTACCCCTGGGGGAATACAAGACAGTTTATGATATCTTAATACAGCCAGGGTAGGGAGGAGGAAGGAACCCCTAGAAGTAAGAAAAGTAAAGCTACATCTTAAGCCAAGTAGCTTAGGTTAGTACCAGCTCTGACACCAATACAATTAATGGGGTATTTTAAGTTCATTCCTATGAACATCTAGCTAGAGACATAAGTTCAAATAATGTTGCTGAATACAATGCTAGAAGACACCCAGCTACTGCAATGATAAACATAGTATAAGAACCCTCTATAAGATAAAGTAATTGCAAATTAAATGTTCTTTATAACTAAAAAAGCTTACCTGAAAGAATAGTAACCACCAAACAAGAAGCCCACTAGTCAAAAGAGAGTAGCAGATGGTTTTTGTCCTGAGCTACTACTTGTTGCTCTCAGAGAGGAGGGATATATTAACAGGACAATAAGCCTGTCTCATTGACTTCACCTGCTGTTTATATTGACCTCCCCCACCCCCACCCCCACAGGCTCTCTGTTTTCAATTAAAGAGACAGAAGTTCCTATATCTGACTTACACACAGGAATTTCATATATGAGTGGTCACACCAAAGTCATTGTTGCTGGCTACATGAAATCCCTTGTGCAGGTACATAAGCCTTTGCAGGCTTGTGGCATGTGAGCTTCCAGGGTTAGAAAAATCCTTTCAGCTAAACACATGTAAGCTTGTCATGGTAAACTAACCCCATATAAAAAGTATTTTGATCCATCAGATGTAGAATTCTCAGGTCAATACTACAGCAGGGGATGATATTAATCCACAGAACAGAAGAGTTGAATTCAGGTCTTTGGAAGGTCAAGACTATGTTTGGGTTCACTCAGGCTCATTCAGTTGTGTTCTTATCTGGGTGTATGCCACTGAAGTGGTGCCGGAATGCTTTGAGTTCCTTATAAAACACATGCAAGAGTGCTGTTGAGTACAGGCTTACTGGCCATCTATTATCCACTAAGGTCATGCCCCAGGAGAGCTGCAGGGCACCCCAAAGATGTGGGCTTGAGTGCACATGTAGTGTACCCCTGCCCTAGGCTGCATGTAGGTGCTTCCAGGTTTCCTAATGCAGATGGAATGGAGTTGCTCACTGGAGAGTGTTTTCACATGAGTTTACCAAAAAATCCCTGTGTTTCCTTGTCAGGGGGCTGGGTCCCTGTACTCCACCAGGCAGGAGGCTGGGTGGACCTATAAGAGCTGTTTGTGGTCAATCTAAGTTCAGTATATGTAATCATTATCAACATTACCAATGCCCACTGACAGGTGGACTACCTGAATCAGAGAAGACAGCAAAATTCTTATAAGTACTTGGAAAGAGTACATCAAAAACCAAAAATAAACATATTTAAACAAATGGTACTAAGCTTTGCAACCTTGGGCATTCACTAGCTTTGGACCCAGTGTTGTCAGGGGGTCAGGAGGATGAAACCTGTAATTCACATTTCTTTTCTGTTACTTGAGCTGAACCTTATGGCAGAACCAGGACACTTAACAATCATACTGACAAGGAACAGGAGACACCACAGAACTCATGGGCTTTGTTCTTACTAACAGACCCCCCCTAGAGCACTAGTGCACATGTCATCAGCCCCATATTTCTTACTGCACAAGTAACAAGAAATAACAGACCAAGGACACTATTATTTTTGCAGTTGTCTCTGAGTGAGTGCTCTCCCCTCACTATCTGAGGCTCTCATGTGGTGGTGGTGATTGGGAGAAGTGGGGATAATGCAGGGTTTGTTGTGGGAGAACTGGTCCCTGATGGACTGGTGAACCATGAGCAGTCAAAGGAAATGAAAACATGAAGCTGCTGGCTTTTTTGAGGGGTGGGGGTGCATATGCTTTGTGTTTTCCTTTTCTCATTCCTAAGTGCCTACTAGTAGTTCTCAGTACAGCTGCTGGGGTGATGATAAGAAGGCTGTTGGGTGGTGTTACACTGCCCTGAAATACCTCACTCCAGCAGGTCAGCATTTGCCCTGATATTTTGCCAATCTTGGAAAGTGAAGATGGTGAATTTCTGTCTTATCAGAAAATCCAGTCAGTCTATCAAGTTCATGGGGAGGGTAAACTTATCTGAAGGATACTCATAGCACACAAGACCTTTCCTCTCTAAACTGTGAAGTTCTGTTACTAAAGACTTGAAATGTTCCACTGCAGATTTTGTTGGAAAAGTACCTTCCTTTTCTGTTGTGGACTTTAAGGGAAATGTCTTCAAGGTTCTGTGGAGCTGAAAAGAGATTGATTCTAGAGTTCTCCGAGGTCATAGGCCCAACCAAACACTGTGATTCTCCCACTCCTGGGCACTGTATAAATCAGGGGTAGCCAACCTGCAGCATACATGCAACAAGTGGCATGGGCAGCTTCTGCATGTGGTATGCAGGAGGTCATGGAGGGGCAGGAAACACAGCTCAAGATAGTGCAGGGAGCAGAAAGCAGAACAGCAGATCAGGCAGGGGAAGAGGAAGGGAATTGGAGTGACAATCAGGGAAAGTGTAGGGCTTAATTTGCAGCATGCCTGCCCAAAATGTTGGCTCCCACTGGTATAAATGTTGGATCCCACTGAGTTTAATCCCTGCATACCGGATATAGGTACACTGTCATTCAAAGTAATATGAATTGAACTTACTCTTACATGAATGGCTGTCTCCCAGAGCCATTTTGAGCTGTAGACCACAGGCAGTAGAGCTGAAAGAGTGAGCTTGCAAAACTCTCCAGATGTAAGAAAAGTGTTGGTTTGTGGCCTTGGGCACAGTGATGATGGTGCGGGGTTGCATCTCTTTCAGTTCTGAAACACATGACTAACATCTTTGTTCATCATTTGTACTGCAATTCTTGGGCAGTGGTGTTTCTTCGACTGTGCAGGCTAAGAATGAGAGCAGCATCAGACCTCCCCCCAGCCTAGGGGAAAAGAATTGTGTCATTATGTGCTCATCATCCAAGGGGAGTCAAAGAAATCCTGAGGGAGCTGCACTGAAGAAGAGAAGACTTTAGGGCTTCCATACAGCAGTGGGAGGAGAAAGACAAGAGGACACTTGAAAGGATGGAACTTAACTTGCAGATCATGAACCTGAAGTGACCACCTATTTTGGGAATGAGAGGCAAGGCATGCAGTTGTAGCAGGCTCCTGAGGTTCCAAGGATGGGACTTAGTGCATCTATATCTTCTTTGTCTCTGGCTTTGTCCAAGGCATCAGACTGTGGATTTTCCAGTATGCAAGAGGTTAACTGGAGGACAGACAATCCTTCAGACCTCTTAGAACATCTGCTCTCAGCAGAAAAAGGACACATGACAACTAATGTCCTATACCCAAGAAGAAGTGGTCACTTCAGAAGAGTCCATGCAGGAAAAGCAAGGAGTCATACTCGGCTGCTGCCAGACTGCGTGCGATGGATTGCTGCTGTTGGAGCCCCAGGAGGTTCCCAGAACCCCAGGTAAAGCTTCTGGGGCCAGCCCAGGTACTGGCTGCAGCTTCCCCTACCTTCCCTGTGTCACAACCCAAGGGTGTGATTTTGTGTGTGCGCGCTTCGGCACTGCTAAATTATTTCCCGCCACGAGGAGCTTTCTTTGCAAGGTGCATTTCTCAGTTGCAAAGAGAAAACCCCGGTGCAAAGAAATTCCCGCCACCCGCATGCAAATTTGTGTCCCACTATTGGCCAGTTCTAAATTATTCCCACGTGGCGGCTAGCGATTGGCTTGGTAGCCCGATAAAAGGGCTGAGCGGTTTCCGCCCAAGTTGGAGGACTCCATGAGCGGTTTCTGCCCAAGTTGGAGGACTCCACAGCCATCTGGAGGAAGAGGACTTCATGTCTCGTGAAGAACTCTAAGCGCTGCGGAACCTAACGGACCCAGCGTGTACCCTAAGAAGGCTATAGGGGTCTGATCAACCTCTGGCCTCTCCCCGTCGCCGAGCGCGATCCCTCAATGAACCCCTTCCCTGCGTGCAAGTTCCATGGAGCCTAGCAAACTTCGTGTGAGTCCAGAGTCCAAGGTCCAGAGTTTGATCTCTGCAGATACTTGTGGAATTGGTGTAGGCAGTTGGCTAGAAAATAGCACCACTGATAAAGATACCCATTACTGTGGAAAACAGATACACAGTGCACAGAACTGCAACCAGTGGGCCCTTGGTTCAGTGTCTGTTTCTGCTGCTGGTTTACTGGGTGAATTTGGACAAGTGTTTCTCCATTTGCAAAACAGGGATAATGACACTGCCCTCCCCCGGAAACTGCTTGAGATCTGTGGATAAGAAAATGCTAGGTGCTGTTCTGATTCTTATTTACTGAACAGGGAAAACTTACAGGTATGGTCTCAGTGTCATTTGGCCTCCCTCTAGTGGCTGCTCATTGCTTAAACCGAAAGAGTTCTCCTTTAGCTGTATTGGTAAGAGAATGTGGTTTGGGTGCTGAAGACTCTACTTTCAAATCCCACTGACAACTGTGATTGACACAAAGGGTCCAAGTAATTTACAAATCAGCATATTTACAAATATACAAGTAAGCATAAAAGCATAAGAGTGAGTCATAGAATTCACAGATAATCATAGTTTAGTGAGGTTATTATGAGTTAGGCACATAGGAATAAGCAAGGCTGGGGCTGGAGACAAGTTTCTAGGTTAAGGCCTGATTCTTAGAGGTGTTAAGTGACCATGGGTGCATCCAGATGAGTGTGCACGTGCCTTTCCCCAGAGACAAACATCAGCGGCTCATAGTTGTGCCACTGCTACTTGTCCCCAGGGAACACCCATGCACGTGCACTCTGGCACATGGCAAGCTGCCCCAGGGTGTGCAGGCCGGGAGCGGTCCGAGGCCCTCGGGGGCGCGCGGCGGGCTGTGACCAGCAGCCCATGGCCCTTCCCTCTTCCCCAACTTCTTCCTCCACAGACTTACCTGCTGGGGGGGCAGTGAGCACTCAGCCTCCCCCCAATATTTTTTTCCCCTTCCGGCTATGTTTATAAGCTTAACTCCTTGGTCTTATGAGAATAACACATGGTACCACGAATGGGGTGCTAAGAAAGACCAAAAAATGGAGCATCTCAGAATTCCAGAGGAGTTAAAGCTGTCCAACAACATAGCAGAAAATTGGAAGCAATTTAAGCAGAGCTTCACCATATATATTGCAGCCAATGGAACTACAGAGAAGGAAGATCCACTCAAGGTAGCTATTTTTTTTAATATAGCAGGCCCAGAAGCTCTGTTTCTTTGTAATAGCTTATAACTGTCAGAAGCAGAACAGAAAAGCTATGGCAGAGTAATAAAAAAGTTTGACGAATATCGTATACCCAAACAAAATTAAACCTTTAAATGATATAATTTCCACATGAGAGCAGAAAGAATGCAAGACAATAGACAAGTTTGTCAAAGACCTCAGACCGCTGAGCCAGACATACAACTTCGGAGACCTAAAAGAGTCCATGATCAGAGACCAAATAATATTGGGTATAAGAGATACATCCTCTGGAAAGACTGCTAGGGGATCCTGAGCTTAATTTGGAAAAGGCAATTAGAATGTGCCAAGCAGCTGAGATAATAAATGTCAGGCTGCAGAATCTGGAGGAAAAAACTGAACATGCTGAACTAGACAGGATTACAAGGCTGCATAAACCTTAGGCAACACACGAACAATACAGAAAGGTGCACCTCACTGTGAAGTAGGCAAGTGGAGGCTAAAGAGAATTGCTTGAAGAAACAATGGTCAGCTGCAGATGCTGTGGGGGGATAGGCAGATTAACACACGGGCCAATCAGGGGCCCCCAGGTGCCTGGGTTCCCGTGGGAAATGGCAGGTTTCCCTTTACAGGTGGGCAGCATTCTAGCCTGCTTGGGGCTGTCAGGAGAGAGACTCAGGGGGTGCCATGTGCCTGAGTGCGGCCCCATATGGCCCAGACCACAGCTGAGCAGTGTGGAGAGCAGCTCCCTGCAAGTAAGTGTACAGGGGGAAAGTGTGTGGGGGCAGATTGAGAACTCCATGGTGA
>NW_005842191.1:1224365-1236602 GCF_000455745.1 Alligator sinensis
CAGGGGCAGGGGCTAGGCACACTGCCCAGCTAGGGCAGTGTGTGGGACCCAGGGCTGGGGTGGGATGGAGCCACTGGTGGCTCATCCAGGGGCCACAGGGGGGAGGGTCCCCACTGCTGCACACCCCCTCAAGGGAAGGCATGGGCCCTCCAGATTTGTGTGTGGGGCAGATGTGGGCTGCTCACTGTGGGCTCGGGGCTCTTTACCCTGCTGCTTTTGCCCTGAGAGCTGCACAGTTGTGCCTCCCGCTGCCTGGTGGACAGGGGACATGGAGCCCCCAGGGCAATGGCAGCAGGTTGGGAAGCCCCAAGCCCACAGTGGACAGCTAGCATCCACCCTCACCCCTCTTGCTTCCACTCTGGCTGTGGTGAGGGGGTGGCGAGCAGGGAGGAGAGGCAGGCATGTGTCCCGCACCACACCCCACCTGGCTGGGTCCACCCAGCCTCCCCTGTGGGCAGGGACAACGCCAGCCTCTTCCCAGTGGGGTGGCTGGGCTGGGGCTGGGCTTGGCTGGGCTAGGGGCTTGAGGGGGCTATAGCCACCCCAAAATTCACCTTAACCCCCCCATAGCCACTCCTCCCACTGTTGCTGCCACTGCCTGCCCACCCCACACAGCTGAGCCCACATCACTCCCATCCACTCCGAGCCCAGCCCTGGCTCAGCCCCACACTGGGAAGAAGCTGGTGCCACCCCTGCTAGGAGCTCTGCACTTTTGTGGGCTCAGCTGAATGGAGTGGGCAGTGGTAGGAGGGGTGGCTACAGGGGGGCTAAGGTGAATTTTGGGGTGGCTATAGCCCCCCACCAAGTTCCCCACTAGCACTGCCCCTGCCCGTGGGGCATGAAGGCCCTCCCTGCCCTTGCCAGCTGCAGCACCAGGAGGGGAAGGGGCTTCTCCCCCAGCTGGAGCCCAGGGCCCCAATAAATCTTAATCTGCCTCTGTGTGGGGGTTACCACAAACCCATACAAGTGCCCTGCATTTGGTAAGCACTGCAACAAATGTAAAAGATTCAATCACTTTGCAAGAATTTGCAGAAAGGAGCAGGAAGCACCACACAAGAAACAGCAGGTGCATGCTCGATGCAATGAAGAACAGGAAGAATTCCTCATTGGCACAATGCAAGAAGTCCATTCTTCTGAGGATTGGACAATCACCCTGGACACCAATGGACAAGTGGTAACTTTTAAATTGGATACAGGTGCACAGGTCAATGTAATACCGGAATACATTTTTAAAAACATGAAAACAAAACCTGCGTACTATGAGAATAAGAGCGTGCGAGTTGGAGCATATAATGGGAACGTGATTGCAATCAAGGGTGTTTGTGCACTGCATGTTAGGCACAAAGGTAATATAGTAAAAATTCAGTTTGTAACAGTCCCAGGAAAGCTAGAGCCAGTTATTGGGTTGTGAATGTTTAAATTTCTAGGTTTGATTAAGAGAATGGATGCCATTGAGGGACTAGGAAGCAAGAACATAGAAGATGAGTCTTATGATGTGTTTCAAGGCATAGGGAAATAGTTAACTGAGTACAGACCAAACACCCTAGATCACTCCTATGAAAGAATGCTCAGCAGATATGGGAACATGAACATGAAGCTGAATTTAAAAACTTGAAGGAAAAAATAATGAAAGCCCTAGTACTAAAATACTGTGATCCTAAAAGACTCATTAAACTGTCAACAGATGCTTCTAAAGAAGGCGTTGGAGCAGCTTTCCTTCAAAAGCATGGGGATAGCTGGAGACCAGTAGCATATACATCTAGGGCAGTCTCTAAATCAGTGTCTATATGCACAAATTGAGAAATAAAGTTTAGCATTGTTTTTATCTCGCCTTGTCTCACTGATGTCAGTGGCAGTTTTGTCTGAGCAAGGACTGAGCAAAAGCCACAGCCCCCATCCTGCAAACTCCTCTTCAGGACTAAAAACAGATGATTGGTTTAACCCAGGTCTGATTAGTTCATGATATGACTCTTATCCAAACAGGGCAGAGGAAAGTTGATTACATGTGAGGTTTAGATGGCAACTGACATGAGCCAGCCAGGGTTGTTCAGAGGCAAAGTGTTAATCTGGATGCTTTTGAAGCTAAAAAATGGACCATGGGTTGGCTTGCATTTGAGCGTCTTGTTTCACACCAAACCCAAGCCCTTGCAGAGGGCCCATTGTCTGGCCAGGGTTTGCTCTCTGCTGACATTTGTGGAGTTGGTAGAGGCAATTAGGGCTGGCTACAAAATGGCACCCCTGAGAAGATCCCCATGACTTTGGAAAACAGTGCACAGAATAGTCTTATCTGTTGACTGTAATCAATTGGCTCTTGGTTCAGACCCTGCTTTTGCTGCTGGGTGAATTTGGGCAAGCCTGTTTCTCCATTAAAAAAAAAATGGGGATAATGACACTGCTCTCCTCTGGAAAGTTCTTTGAGGTCCATGGCTTAAAACCCATGTTGGGTACAGCTCCCATTCTTATTTAATGAACAGGAAAGTCTTCATTGTACCAGTGAATGCTCCCAATTAACCCTTGGCCTTGGCACCATGGTGGCTAATCCAAATTAACGGCTTCTAAAGCCTGGTGTGTAACCAACTGCCTCCTACCAGCTTTGACGCAACTCTTAGCCCCAGGCACTACATCTTGCATGCAGCTCATTCCCTGTTTGTACCCTGGACAGATGCATGAGACTGAGGCCAGTTCCTTATTCCCAGTTCCCTATTCCCTGTTCCTTTTTCAAAGTTAACCTTTATGTAGTGAAAGATGGATAACAAGGAATTAGACATGCTAAAGAGTTAGAATTTATTCAGAAACATATATTTACTAATAAAAATGTACACATCATAATGACAACATCATAATAGCATGTATCAAGTACATATTCTTCAAAAAAGTCTTCTGGTGGTGGAGGCGTATGGTTTGTGGTGAGTCATAAAGAATTTGCCCCATAACCCCAGCCTAACCTCAGGTTTTCACTAAGGGCTGTGTACTCAATACAAGATATTATTTTACATTTTTATTAGCAAACTAGTGAACTGCTCATCAAGAATGATGAGGGGGAGGGAACCTAACTGCCCCCCTCTCCCACCACTGCCTCCAAGGAGCCGGGGCAGGGGCGGTGGGGCTTACCCAGCCCCCTGGCCTTGCCCATCTGCTTTGTCCCCTCCATCCCCGCTGTCATGGTGGTGCTGCCTCCCATCTGTAACGCTCTTGGAGCACTCTGATTGGTTGTTTCAGTAACCAATCAGAGTGCTCCAAGAACGTTATGGACAGACAGACGGACGGACTAAGCCCTTTATTATATTAGAATATACATTTGTGATGAAGCCCAAACTCTTCATTTCTGATGAAGCCTGAATAGATGAGAATCAGAATCACAGCAAGATAGATGGGGAAAAAGGGTTGGGGCAATGACAGAACCCTGTTTGACACAAGTATGGATGGTAAATGGGTGTGTCTCTGATCGTCTCTTATGTGGGGGGGGGGGGGGAAGGGAGCTCCAGCTCCCACGTAATTCAAACCCTGCCTGGCGCCGCGTTGTTCTTGTATGTTTTTTACATTTGTGAGTAGCAAATACACATTTCTTTAGCGTGTCTAATTCGTTGCTAACGCCCTTTGCCTATGCATAGCTTTGCTTTGAAAAAGGAACCGGGAGCTGCAAGAAGGGACCCGCTGCAGCCTCGTGGCAGGTGCTTGGTGCGCGACAGGCGCTGCCCCCCTCTACGGGCGGGACAACAACCTGAATCAAGCCGGGGCGGGGGAGGGGGGTCCCCCTGTGCCGGCGCTGAGGGGACTGCGAGGAGCCGGCAGGGGGCGCTGCTGTGCCACTGCGCCCCCCGCGCGGTCCCAGGTGAGGCGGTGGCGGCACGCGGGCGCTGCTGCCCCTTTAAGGAACGTCGTCCCGCGCCACGGAGGGGGCGGGGAGCGAGAGCCTGGAGTTCGGCAAGGCGGACTTCGTGCTGTTGGACGCCGTCACCCTGCCCGAGTTCATGGGCAACCTCCGCCTGCGGTGAGCGCGGCGGGCGCAGGGACCTGCCTCCGTGCCCGGCCGCCTCCGCGTGGCCGGGAGCCCCTTTGAATGAGTCTGGCTGCCGGGTCCCCAGGTTGGCTCGCGGGATGCTACCGGCTGCCTGCAACCACCGGCACCCGCCCTCCCCTCCTTCCCTCCTTATGGCCCCCAGCGGGGGGGGATCTTGTTCCCCAGGAAGGTTGCATCCAGGGTTGTCCGGGAACTGGGCTGGCCGCGCGTCGCCCTTCCGATCCTGGCATAGCGAGCGGCTGATGGCATTGCTCCTTTTTGGCTACTGATTCAGGGATGCCATCCTGCAGGGCTTGGGTTTGGATGTGTATTGTGGGGTTCTGGGATAAGCTGTCATATATGGGTTTTTTTTTTTTATCCCATCAACCTTTGTAGGGTTTATGACTGATGTAGGTGTCCCAACGTTTGCATGTTTGTCCTGGGATAACAAAAAAGGACAAGCATGAGGTCTGTTTGTAGCCTTTTAACTTCGTACAGAGCAGTCAGTTTATATCAGCTTGTTGAACCCGAGGCCGACTCCTTCCCATCCACTTGTTTCTCTTCTAAGTTGAGTTCAAGTCAGAGGGCAGTGAGTGCCCCTTTCTGTCGACTAACGTACAAGAATGAGTCTGTTTGGGCAAGTGCCAAAGTGTGCAGACGGTGTCATTGTATCTAATAGTCTTGGCACTTGTGTTTGTCTTCTCCAGTTAACTTTTGGGAGTTTTGTGTGTTTTAACTGTATTGGCCGTCCTGCGCGTTTATCAACCGACCCTGCCCCAATGTTCGTGTGGCGCAGGGAAGCACTGTTTCACTTTGCAGACAGCAGGAGTGGAGGCTTGGAGGATTAGGTCCTAGTTGTCCACAAGCTAGTGTGTGAACCGGAATTAAAATAAGAGTTTCTGGCTCCCAGTTTGGTGCCCCTACCCACAAACAGCGCTGCTTTTCTGTGGATAAGCAGCACCAATCTAAAGCCCTGCTCTGTCCAGTCTGATGCATTTCATTAGTCTTAAACTCCAACTTCCTTCTGCCCGCAACTTCAAGCAGCAGCAGAATGAAATGGACAGGACCTTAGCCATTATCCCATCCATTATTAAGTATCCAGCCATCAGGAGATGCCTGGCTCACTTTTCTTTTCAAAGCATGGGGAGATGGTGCCTGCCTCTTGCATAATAGCCCCTGGTCCTGTGATTTATTTTTTTTTGCATTCCTTTCTGTGTGGTGTGTCAGTTTCAACAGGGGCGGTGGGAGAGTGCTTCTATCAGGGATTAGCCAACAGCCTGGTAATTAGGGCTGTCTTGGAAAGTAGGACCTGTGGGTGTGAATCCCTCCAGGCTGAGAAGAGCCTAGAATTCAGGTAGTCTCTTCCTGGGTGTCATCCTCTAATGACAACATGATTATATAATATGTTGGGCAGCACAACCCTGTGCATACGGAGGGTTTTTTTGTTTGCTTTTTTTAAGACCTGGGAGATGGTTGTCCCTATCCATAGAAGGTAATTTTTGTAATTAATCGGTTCCTCCTAAGTATGAGGGAGAGGATGGGATTTCAAATATACCCCTCTCTTCTGCATTCCCTATTAGTTAATCTAGGCATTCCTCTGTTGTAATTGGGCTTTAACTCTCTTCATTCACTGCACAGGAAACTTATACACCTTGCCTGGATTTTGTAAATTCTGTTTCCAGAGCTAGATACCTAAAAATTAGGTATGGCACTGGCAAGTATTACTTCACTTAGGCCCAGATCCACCCAGTGACGCAAGTCTACTGCTCTTGTCAGTTCATATAATTAGTTCTGTGGCGTTGGTGATGGAAGTCAGCGTTGTGAAGCTAAAGGTTCAGAGGCAGTATATGATGTGGTGGTTCTTACAGTTTAGATTTTGTGTGTTAACCCTGACCATCATGACTATAAGATCACTTTTACACTAAAAAAAAGAATCTTACTTTCAAAACACTGAATATTCTAAGATACAAAGTCAAGGATTTGAAAGTTAGGAAATGTTGGCTTACATGTTGCCTGTGCAACCTTGTTCATATGCATCAATGCAGTCTTTATTTACAAAACACATGGAGGTAAAATAATTGTAATTAAGCAGTTACAGTTAGTTTCCTAACAACTCTTGTTCTGTATTCCATAACTAAAGTAAAGGCTGAAGAATTTATTTGAAACTTCAGAGTTACTTGCTTTAGATTCTACTTTGTCTAATAAACTATAGAAAGCAAAATAGACATGGCCAATAGCATTTATAAAGTAGGGGTGCACCGATGGCTGATTTGTAACGAGCCATATCGGCTGATACCAATCCAATTCTGATATGCAGCCAGGCAGCTTGGAGAGCAGCATCTGAATGGTAAGTCTGTTGTGGGGGAAGGGGTGTTTAGGGGGCAGGTGGAGACCACACAGTGAGGGAGGGAGTGGGGCTGGGGCAGGACAGGTGCTGCCTAGCTGGTGTGGAACAGGAGATTGAGCGGCTTGTCCAGGGGGCAAGGGAGGAGGGCAGCTTCTGCCACTGGACGCACCCCGGAAGGGCATGGGGGGGCATGTGCCTCTGGATCTGCATGGGGTGAGGGGGAGCTGCTGCTGTAGGCTGGGGTGGCGCCAAACTGTTTCCAGCTGGGGCTGGGCCAGGCTGTGCTCAGGTTGGGCAGTAGTGCTGGAAAGGGAGCTACAAGGGGTGGGGGCTGCAGCCACCCCAAAATTTCCTGTAGCCCCCACAAACCCTCCTGCCAGCGCTGCTGCCTGCCCTAAGCACAGCCTGGCTCAACACCCACTCCGGGGAGAGCCTGGTGCCATCGTGACCCCAGCTCACAGCGGCAGTCTGCCCTAGCCCTGTGTGAAGATCCAGGGGCACACCCCACCCCATGCCCTCCCAGGGTGTGCATAGCGGCAGGAGCCCCCACCCTCCAAATGAGTGGCTTGCGGCTCTGTCCCCTGCTCTGCCTTGGCTGTGCAGCACTTGCCTCTGCCCCTGCCCCAACCCTAGCCCCAGCCCTGCTCCCTCCCTTATTGCTGGGGCCTCAATCTGTCCCCATCCCCATACCCCTTCCCTCACAACAGACTTGCCAGCCGGACCTGGCTGCACTCCTGGCTCCCTGCATGCTGCACTGCGGCTGCGTATGTACGGGGCATTTATTGGCTGATGGGGCCAATAATGCCGCCAAAAAAGCTGATTGCCAATACAGTCAATTTTCCTTCTATTGGTGCTGATCTGACATGGGACCGATATGGCACCTCTATTATAAAGCTTTAACAAATTCAACATGGAATGTTATAGGGTTATGGATCAGATGAATTAACTCAGGATTTTACTGTACAGGCAGACTTTTTCCTGTGTCATAACTTGGGCAGGTGGCTTTGCCATGAGCTTGATTTTTGTATGCTAATACAATGGAAACTGCCTGTGGCAGTTTGACCAGACAAGTCTAAAATTAGAATTTAGAAGCTTAAACAAGTTAATTATCATTGAATGTCACTTTAAACTCTAACACCTTGCCCACATATACTTAGTCAGGCTGTCCCTTTGACAAAAAGACTGTTGCAGACTAAGCTTTGTAAACAAAATAAAAAATATGCAGGGAGTGATTTTGAACTATTCTAACGTGACTGGAATTCTTCCAATAATGTAGGCTGTTTTGTGACTTTAATCAAAGATAAATTAAATGATGGTAAAATCTTTAGGTATTTTAATTGGTTTGTTAGGGCTTTTTTTTTTTTTCCTTCTTGGTATAGATAACTGCCAGGTTCTTTAAGCACCACTTCTGTGATTTGTAGGCTTCATTATTTTGAAATGCACAAGGTTTTTCCTATCTGCATTTTGCTGCAGCCGAGTATAGTTTCCTGTTACAAACACTAGTGCTATCAGTTTTTCCAGCCTCAGTGCCCTCGCTCACTAGTCTATGCAAGGGCACTTGGGAAAACTCACCTGAATTAAGTAAAGGTGATGATGACTTACTGCTTTAAGTCCTTGCTTAGACTCTCTTTTTCAGAATTAAAATGACTTTTCGATTCAGTTTGGTTTGTTTTAGGTTCAGTATAACGAATTCACACCTTTAGTTAGCTTGGCTTTATTTTCCTGAGCCTTCCTGTGAAGGCAAACTGTTGATCTAATTGCTGTGTGAATAAAGAAAATGGTTGAATTCAAGTCTTTGCCTGTCATTTGGAATTGGCATGCAAATGAGTTCTCTAGCTCAGCTTCCGAGCGAAAATGACAGTCTTCTCAAGGTAGGGAATTTGTTCAAATATTTTTCAGTCAGAATAGTTTCACTCATCTGGTTTTGTTTTTTCTGGTTTTCACTATAGATGCCTTGATGCCTTCTGTGAAGCTCTGTTTAATACGATAATTGTCTGTGACAAGATTATCTAGTTAATACCAGACAGCGTACCCTTGGTGACTAGGCTTGGAAAATTACTCTCATTCTCTTCTATTCAGTTGTTCTGGTCTTAGGAAACAAGTTGTTGGACAAAAGAGGAAACTTTATATGTTTTCCGTTTAGGAAACCAACCTTGCCTCTTCTTGACAGAGGGATACTGATCAATTGGAAAGTGAATCAGGCTTCTAGCAAATCATATGATCAGACATTTCAAAGACTTGTAGCCTTTCTTGCTCCTCAAAATGTTTGGATATTTTTGCACCTCTGTCCCTGACATCCCACTGTAGCTGTGCAAAACACCTTTTGCAATTCTTTGTATAAGGCATGTTAGATATACAGATTTGCTTCCCTCCCCGCCACCCCCCCACAAACAAACAGCCTACTGGACAGTTTTTTGTTTGTTTGACTGCTGGGTTTCATAGCTGTGATGTCAGCAACAAAAAAGCTGTTTCAGTATTTGATTATCCCTTTCACTTAAGTTGCTGAAATCAGGGGTGTCCAGGGTCTGCAGGGCTTCTTGTGGGCCAACTGGTGGCAGCTCATTGACAGGCTTTTTATGGGCAGCTGGTAGCAGGTTGTTGTGCTCTGCAGCCATTGAGTGAATACCACTGCCTCTCTTCTCCCCCATCCCCTTTTTCCCTGCTGCCAATTTTAGTTGCTAATAATGACTAAAGACCTTGAAGGGGTGAAGGGCAAGAGGCATGGGGGAGAGTGAGCTGAAGTGTCATTCGCTCTTCTGAATTCCAGAGCTGTGCCATCAAATCCTGCGAGCTGCAATTTAACCCTTGGGCTGTAGGCCACCAGTTGGACAGCCCTTGTTTAAATAATTTGTATTTTAGTCTCTGTTTGCCATTTAAGTAACCAAGGCCTGATGCAGTGTTTTGGCCTTCTGCTACTATATTAGCTCTTCAACATAAAACTGAACATACTACCTTTTCTAAAGTAGAATGAATTTTTTTTTTTTAAAAAAACTCTACTAATGATCAGTAAATAATTACTTTTATATGAAAGGTACTGTATTGTCCAGAATATTTGCCATATTACTTGGCAAAGAATTCCTCAACTGGGGTTTTTTAGCAGTTAAAATTTATCGGTTAAAATAAACTATACACAAGATTGTCGGCATCTATCTTTATTTAGCTGTTAATAAATTGTACATTAAACTGTACTACATGATAGCTTGCCCTCCTGTGGGCTTATAAATTCATAATGGGGATTTAGCTGTTACCTGACCATGCTATTTCATGGCACTTAGCAAGCTTTTATAGTTAAAAAGGAGTTAAACTGAATAGCTGAGACAGAAGCAGCATTTGTCATTTGACTTTTTTTTAAAGCTATGCCAAGGATTCTGGCCTCTGTATATATGTGTGTTTCATTGATAAATGTCATTTTATGTTGTCATCACACTACAAACTCTTTTTTTGTGGGAGACCTAGTTCATTCAGTGCACTGCTGGATACACATGCAATCAGTACTAATATTGCTTATGTCACTGAAATATGGCATTTTCCAATTTTAGTGCCTGACCTTGCGACTCAAATGTTCTCTTATGTGGTTCTTTTATATAAAAAAGTTTATGTAAATTCATACTTAAGAGGACTCTTCTTTGTCTGTCACAAGTGAAAGCTCTTGTGTGAATTTATGAAACAAGTTGGAAAATTTGTTTAGCTCAGTTGGTTGGAGTGTGGTGTTAATAACACCAAGATTTCAGGCTTGATCCTGGTTGGACTAGATCAGGGTGAGCGATTATTTTTGGGAGGGAGGGCTATTTAGGGAGTTTTAGTGAGCTGTCAGGCTAGGTCAGCATCAGCCAGCACACCCGCGCCCCTGGCTCTTGTGCTCCACCAGGCGGATGGGATGAGGCCACAGGCGGGCAGGGAGCAGGATGGGCTGCGGGCGGGGATCAGGGTTGTGGGGCAGTGATGGTGTGGGCCTGGGGCCCAGAACAGAGCTATGATTCGGTACCTTCATGTCCCTGTGACGGGCGCTGCTTCTATGGGCAGGGGCATATGGGGGGGTGGATCAAGGCTCTTTCCCAGCCTTGGCCCCACTGTCGTTCCTCTGCAATCCTGTGGTCTCCATGGAGACTGGCTGGGATGCATGCAGCCAGGTCAGGAGCGGTGGGCGGGGGTGGGATGAGGATCGGGATTGTGGGGCAGTGACCATGTGGGACTAGGACACGGGCCCAGGGCAGAGCTGTGATGCACTCCCTGCACACCGCTGTCCACCGGTGTCCATTGCAGGGGCATGAGGGGAACAAATCGTGGCTCTATCCTGGGCCCCGGCCCCATGCTCTCACTGCCCCATGATCCTGATCCCTGGCCCCGCCCACTCATCCTGCTCCAGGGCACTGCTCCTCACCTGCCCACAGCCCCATCCCATCTTCCTGGCTGCGTGCTGTACCTGTGGGGTCCCAGCCTGTCTCTGGAGACCCCGTCCATCTGCCTCATCTGGTGCCCCTAGTGATGTGTGGGGCGGATGGGCCAGGTTGCCCAAGCAGTGGTGCCAGGTCTGGCAGCAGCAGCCAGAAAAAGCTGCCATGGATGCTGTCAGGAAACAGTCTGACTGCTGTGCTATACCTGGGGGCTGTGGACTGGCCACATGAACCATGCCTTGGGCTGCCTCCTCTGCGCCTGGGCCAGGCGAGGCTGAGGGACCTGCCATGGGCCATACAAAATCTCTTGGTGGGCCAGATCCAGCCTGTGGGCTGTATTTTGCCCACTCCTGGACTAAATTATTTCTTGAGGTTCCTTCCAGCCTTACTTCTCTATGAGAAACTCTGAGATAGACATTATATGTTTAAATAATATGAATACTGTTTACAGCCAATAAGATGCTTGTTAATCTATATAGAACATGTTCTAGATAAGAATACAAATTTAGCTCATACAGAACATAGAGAGAACACCTGTTTCTTAAATATTGAATTTGTATGTTCTTATAACATAAATCTTTTCTTTGTTCCTGTATAAAGCTTAGGCACGACTGTTTTGTTTCCCTCTTATCTTTTGTCTGATTTCTCCAATGGTGAAATTAACAGATAGCCAAGGTTAGAGCACAGTCAACTCTGAACTATCAGAAAGATACGAAGGGCCATCTATTGAAGCTGCAGTATCCTTCCAGCTCCTATACTTAGTTTCTTGGGAGTCTTTGCAAGAAGATATTTAGCTAGCATATGCCTGTGGCATATGTTTCTTTTAAACTGGGATTAAATTGGAGATATTCTTTACTCAAGTAAATTGAAGGGGTGGGTTTGTTCAGAATTTATGCTTGGACAGGATTTGCACTATTCCACAAACCTGGCTTTCTTCCAGGGTTTGTTTGGGGTGTTTTTTGGTAAGGGTCATTAGCTGACCCAGCCGGGTTGTGCTGAATTTTAGTTCCCAAGTGAGCCAGATGTGGGTGGAACTGAAGTCATACCAGCTTCAGTGCATCCAAGGTTGTTTCCCAAAGGATGCCTTCAGTGGGAAAAAGACAGATAGTCAAGTTTTGCTGTTTGGCTTTTTAATATATGAATTTACTGTTGAAAGGTGTTGGATTAACAGCTAATGTATCTGAACTTGAAGTGGGGGAGGGGTTTCATAGTATCATAGTGCTTAGGATCGGAAGGGACCTAAACAGATCATCAGGTCTGACCCTCTGCCTCAGGCAGGAACAGGTGCTGGGGTCATATCACCCCATCTAAATATCTGTCCAGCTGCCTCTTGAAGACCCCCAGGGTAGGAGAGAGTACCACCTCTCTTGAGCCCATTCCAGAGCCTGGTAGCCCTAACCATAAAGTAATGTCTCCTGATGTCCAGCCTGAACCTTTTCTCTAACAATTTGTGGCTGTTATTCCTAGTAACCCTGGGTGGTGCCTGGGGGAACAGA
>NW_005842191.1:1236612-1237795 GCF_000455745.1 Alligator sinensis
GGCTGTTTCCCCTGGATGAGTCTTTAAACGGCCACCAGATCCCCTCTCAGCCTTCTCTTGTGGAGGCTGAATAGGTTCAGGCCCTCTAGCCTCTCTTTGTAGGTCCTGCCCCGCTACCCCTTGAGTATGCAAGTGGCCCTTCTCTGGACCCTCTCAATGCTAGCCACATCCCTCTTGAAGTGCAGTGCCCGGAACTGGATGCAGTACTCCAACTGTGGCCTGACCAATGCCGCATAGAGGGGAAGGATCACTTCCCTGGACTTGCTTGTGATGCATCTATAAATTCATGACAAGTTGCAGTTAGACTTACTGACCACTTCCTTGCATTGGCGGGTTATGTTCATCCTGGAGTCAACAATGACTCCAAGATCCCTTTCTGCCAGCACATGGACAAGAAAGGAGTTTCCCAGCCTATAAGTGTGTTGCTGGTTCCTTCTCCCTAGATGCAGTACCTCGCATCTAGGGAGTTTATATAAAACTGGTACTGATGTTGATCACTATGTTGTGAGCTTTCCAATGTGCTTACCTTCTTATCTCCCTTGTTACTGTGATTAGTAGTTACATTTTTAATGTAGACATCTCTTCACTAGTTACTGATTTCACATGGATCATAAAATAGCCATTCAAAGTTAATCTCTAGTTATTACTAGGTACCTAGTGTCTCCTAGCAGTTCATGGAGTTATAGAGCGCTCCAGGTAGATTTTAATTTTGGGTATTGGATTATGCAATACAATCTAAGCAGATACTTTTATTTGTTTCTTAAATGTTTTAACAGACTTTTGTACTTTTTTTTTCTTAAATACAATTGTAAAAAGGAACAAGTATAAACGGACACTTATTTAAATGACTTGCACTTCCACAGACATTGTGATGTTACCATATTGAGTTCTTTGGTGTATTTTGTCTTAAGTGGTGCCAGATTGCTTAGA
The DNA here is from genome assembly GCF_000455745.1 of Alligator sinensis. Lineage (NCBI taxonomy): Eukaryota > Metazoa > Chordata > Crocodylia > Alligatoridae > Alligator > Alligator sinensis. Next base: position 1,237,543 of record NW_005842191.1, read on the forward strand.
AGTTGATTTACCTACTAAAGCCCCTGTGAAGAAGCATATGTGGAATTTAAAAGTACTTTCAAAATCAGTTTGTTTGTTTGGGTTTGTTTGTTTTTTAAAGTTGAAACCACTCTCAGACCCTTTTTGCCTCTAAAACTAGTATTTTGCTGTAGTTAAAATAATACTCTTGTACTTAGGTGTTTTTTTTCTGGTAAATTTTTGACATCAGACTGGCCAAGATGCTTCAATTTCAGCAGATGAAACTGGCATTCCT
>NW_005842191.1:1237826-1258245 GCF_000455745.1 Alligator sinensis
AGTGGCCAGATGAAAAAGAAGGTGTGAATGGTCATTGAGTCTGATCGACTACATGGCTGAAGTTGGGGCAGAAATCTCTTATGAGACGTTTTAAACGTACTGAAAAAAATACTAGATATAAATTTGAGCACTATTTGAATTATTCATGGTAGTTTAATGCTATTTTAAAAGAAATCTGAATGCTGTGGGTTTTGTGGTCTATTCTTTATCCTCTCCTATGTAGCAAAGATAATCCTATTTTGTTTATATTTAGCAGCTATCTGGTTAATGATTTGCTTTAAAAAATATGTAGCACTTCTCACCAGTGTATCTTAAAGCACTTCAGTAAAGTGATAAGCATCATCCTTACTTTACAGGTGAGTAAGCTGAGGCAAAGGAAAGTGAAGTGACTTGGGTAAGTCACCCAGCAGTCATTGGCTCAGCTAGGTGTAGAACTGCATTTTCCTGAGTCCCAGTCTAGTGCTCTTGTTGTTTTGACTATGGCAATTTAGCTACTCCCTTCATGTATTTCTGTCGTGTCTTAGAGCACAAGTGTGATGTTTCAGGATGACTATGTAGCAGAGGAGGAGCTTCAGCAGCCAGTTTCTTTCTCTGATTTTTGAGGGAGGTAACTCTTCTTCACCCCTCCCTGATTATAGCCATCCATCTATGCCACAATATAAAAATATCTTGGGGAACTGACAGATTTATTTAGTACTGGTGAAGGTTGTATTAGGGAAGGGGTAGTCATTCTATGGCATGAGTGCCAGAAGTAGCATAGGCAGCGTGTATGGCGCACAACAGATCAGAGAGGGGAAAAGCAATGCAATGTCAGATAGGGCAGGCAACAGAAGTCAGAACAGCAGGTCAGGCATGGAGCACAGGGTAGGAAGCAGAAAGCAGAGCAGGAGGCTGGGTAGGGATCAGAAAGCAAAGCAGCCAATTGAGCAGAGGGTGGGGTTTGGAATAGCACTTGGAGGGTGCAGGGCTAATTTGTGGCTTGCCTGTCACAAAGGTTGGCTCTCGCTATACTAGAACATGGCTCCCTGGTCTCAAAAATTGAAAATGTAGACCTAAGATAAAATTGTATGTCATTCTTTTCCACTTCACATTGCCTACAATGTAGATGTATTGCATCAGATTTTCAGTTAAGTCTCAACCACGCATCTGTGTGTTATCAAACTCAATCTAATACAGAATCTTTCAAGTTTTCTTAGGTGTGTTAACATGCACTAACTCACCAAATGAACGGTTTGCGTGAGTCAAGTGTGCTGATCTGTTAATAAGGTTTTGTGTAGGGAGAGCTTGAAGTAAATATCTACTGTCTTTTGCTGCTTCAAGGTGGAAACCTGCCCAGTGGAATATTGGAATGTGTTAGTGATGGTGTCAAGAAATGCAGGAGAGCTTGACCTTCTTACTGGATGTTCGACTGGCAGGATGCGTCATGGCCCAAACTCTTAGCTTACCAACAAAACTTTATTTTGTAATATTTCTAATGCTAGCCTCCAACTAAAGTAGGGGCGGGCAAAATGCGGCCCTCTGGCTGAATGCGGCCTGCCAGGCCATTCTGTCCAGCCTGCGGGGCCCCTAAAAAAATTTAGGAAATTAATATTTATCTGCCTCTGGCTGCCTGTCACACAACCCTCGATGACTTGCCAAAACTCAGTAAGCGGCCCTCCATCCGAAATAGTTGCCCCCCCATGAATTAAAGGCTTGTGCTGTATTTTGTGGCAAACTGATTAATCATCCAATCAGCAGGACAGATTCAGTCTTGATTTAAGGAAGGATAATTCTGTGCAGCTAAAAACTATTCATGGTTTTCTTTTGGTAGTAACTCATGCTAGCTCCAAGAGTTAGACTGACAAGAAGGTAGTGCCTAGGAGTAAGGAAATCTTACCTTTCACACAGACACAGCTCGTATGTATCTGTTCCTTTGTGTTAATGATATTGCTGTTTGCAAAGGGAGTTACCCTAGTGGTATTGTGCAATACAATTCTACATTCAGTTATTTCCTTGTAGAGCCTACAAGGTGGATATTCCCAATATACTTGCAAGCAGGGGTGTCTTAAGGTTAATTCAGTTGCTATTACATTTTTATTAAGAGTTTACTAGGTTTCTTAATACCCACTTTTGATGTGCTTCAGTTGCATTAATGGCTAATGTTTTCTGTGCATTTATCTTAAGCAAGGACAGTAGTAATAACTGCAGTTTATATTAGATGCAGTTAGGTACCAGGTACTTTTTCTAAAGCACATCAGTTTGGTTTGTCTGATACTTTCTGCACTAGTCTCTTCTGCTCAAAGAATTAATTCATAATCTCTCAAAGCAACACTTTGTAAGAACAAATCCCTGTGTTTGTAGTGTGATTCACTAAAAAGGATTTTTTAAAATTATTTGCTAACTAGTTCTACTAGTGTAAAATCAGTACTTTCAAAGAGATGCTGAATTAAATCCTTGAGATTTAACCAACCTTTCAGAAAAGGACTAGAATTGTTTAAATTGATTTTAGTTCTTAGCTGAAATGTCGAAAGAGAAACTTGGCTTTTTTGGGAGATTCTGTATACATTCTTGCTATTGAGATGTGTGTGCACCCTAGAAAGTGGAGATCGTTTAGTTATATAGCAGAGGTGTCGAATTCCATCTGGCCCTGCAGGCTGGATGAGTGGCAGGGGGCCAGTCCATGGGTTGGATCACCATGGTCCCTCCTTCCAGATCCCCCCCCCCTGCTCCCCTCCCTCCCCCCACATGCTAGATCCACTGCGTATGATACCTGTTGTGGCTGCTGTAGTGGGCACAATAGATCCTGGACCAGCTGGGCAGGCTTGGGTGTGTGCCGCACTACACACAGCACCGGTTCTGCGATCTGTGCTGCATACATTGACTCTCCCCTTCCCCAGCCAGTCCAGGACTGGTGCCTGCAGGTGCCATGTACAGTGTGGGTTCTGGACTGCCAGGAGCAAGCATCATGTACAGCACATGTCCTGGATCAGCTGCGGCATATGGTGCAGATCCCAGAGTGGTTGGGATAGGCACTATATGCAGCATGTAACCTGTGCCCTACCTGCAGGGCTGCTGCAGCATGTGGGTCAACTTGGACACAAGGACAGCTCTGGGGGCCAGATAAAAGGGCTTTGCAGGCTGGATCTGGCTCATGGGCCATATCTGTGACATCCCTGATGCACAGGGTTATTTGCAGACCCAGAAACTGTTGTAAAGGTCCACAAAGACCACTGGTTCAATGTTTTCAGTTTCCTTTATTGTAAGGAATGGGAAGGAACAAGTACTGTTTGTGCCTCCTTGGGTTTTTGTTGTCAGGATAGTTACCATTTTAAGTAGTTCTAGAAAAGGAAGTTGGAATTCAGAATTTTAGGAGTCTTGTGCTAGACAGTCCATTTGAACAGCCTTTTTACTAGGTCCAAAAAAAAAAAAAAAATCATTTGTAGGGTGTGGTCCCACAGTGGTTAGAGCATCTTTCTATGGCTTCCGAGTTATGAGTTTGAACCCTGCTGAGGACTTGTGCTGAAAGCTACCACTAGTCGACCTAGCGGTAATTAGGCACGTGTTCACTTCGACTGGAATCAGTGGTGGCCAGATGTGATGCTAGCCCAGGGATGTGCAAAATATAGTCTGCAGGCTGGATCTGGCCCGCCAAGGGATTTATCTGGCCCATGGCGGGTCCCTCAGCCCCACCCAGCCTAGGTGCTAGGAGCAACCTGGGCCATGATGTATACAGGTGATCCTGCTACCCCTGGGCACACAGCAGGGCTGGAATGGCAGTGGCTGGACTCAGCTTCTCAGTAGCCCCGGTAGCAGCAGCTCCTTGTGGCTGCTTCTGCCAGACCCAGCTCTACTGCCTGGGCATCTCAGTCTGTCTGCCCCACGTCCATCGCTGGGGGTGCTGGATAGAGTGGGTGGGCGGGGTCTCAATGGAGACTGGCCTGGGATCTGCATGAGCAGGGCACACTCAGCTGGGCAGTTGGGATGGGGCCATGGGTGGGTGGGGAGCAGCATCTGGGAGTGGGACAGGTGGGTGGAAGTGGGGCTGGGATTGCAGTGTGGCGATAGTACAGGGCTGGGGCCTGGGGCAGAGCAATGTCCCTGCAACGGGTGCTGGTTTTGCAGGCAGGGGTGTGCCAGGAGGAGATCACGGCTCTGTCCCAGGCTCCAGCCCTGCACTGTCACTGTCCTGCGATCCTGACCCCAGCCCCACCCACCTATCCTGCTCCTGGATGCCACTCTCTGCCTGCCTGTGGCCTCATCCCATTTGCCCAGCCAAGCATGTCCTGCCTGCATGGGTCCCAGGCCCATCTCTTTGAAGACCCTGGAGCTGGACCAGGATTGTTGGGTGATGATAGCACGGGGTCGCACTCTGGGGTAGAGCCACTTATGGAGTTTGGGTGAGCTGCTGTGGGCCGGAGGCAGTGCTAACCTGGCCCCGCAACAGTTCACCAAAACTTTCCAAGTGGCTCTCTGGCCCAAATAATTGCCCACCCCTGTGCAAGCCACATTAGTCTCATGTCTGCTGTTGGCTATAGATAGTGTGCCCTAAGCAGACTAGCCCTACAGGCTGCTAGTCTTGGGAAGGTCTTCTGACCTTGATGCTGCCTGTGGTGGGTATATCAGATTGATTTGGTGCAGAGTGCTTGATTTCATATTTATAGTCAAGAAGTGAGAACCCAGATTTTGGACCCCTCAACCCAAAGTGAATTTTCCACTGATCTCGGTGGAGGATGCACAGAAGGATACCACAAACAGTTTCTCTCATTGATGTAGTTTAGTATTTATTTGTCTGTCTGTCTTTTTTTTTTTTTTCCTCCCATTCTGCCATCTCTTTCCTTCTTCCATGTTTGTGTTTCTGCAGCAAGTTGCTGTCTGTATCCACGAGGGGTTTCACTGCAGCATTCTGCTAAATTGGGAATGAAGTAATATTGACTCTGAATATAGAGCATGATGCTGACTCAATACTACAAGGTCGTGTAGCATAACTTCGTCAGGAATATGGGTTACTCCATATAATTTGTCCTCCCTCCATGCTTGCTTTATGTAGAGCATAAGTTGAAGATAATCAATGATGCGTAGATGAGAATCTCTAAAAGGTCACTTAAAACCCCAGGGTGAAGACTTGTCAGTCTGCTCACTGGACACAAGGGAACTTTGTATCATCAGGGCAAGGAGCATGTGTGTGGGAGATGGAGATGTTTAGTACCTTCTTGGTTGTTGAAACTGATTGAGGTAGAAGGAAATAAAGACAAGAAATTGAGCTTCAAGTGCAGATATAAGTCTGAAGAGAGAGACTTGAGGAGGTACTTTTTGGGTGGGGTGTACCTTTTGCACCCGTCTCAAGGGAGAACAGGCATCTGCTCCAGGATGAAGCTTTGAGATCTTGGGCCAAGGACATGGAATACCTCTAATGAACAAACACGCTCTGTATTTAGGACTAGCTTCTCTTGGATCTGAAGGACTATAAGCCTAGCTGGTTTGTCTGTTACAGGCTCCTTGTTGAAATACTTTTGGATACAAGAACAAAGGATTTAGATGCATGGTTTCCACAGCTGGCCAACCTGAAAAGTGTGGCTTCCAGTATTTCCTGTGGGTAGGCATCTTACAAAAAGCTGTTGGAACCATGGATGCAAACAAGTGACTGATGAATTGCAAGGATGCTTAGGAAGAGCTGAGCTGAAGGGTAGTCTTCAATTTGGTGGCTGTATCTATAGATTCATGTAGTCTCAGTTTCTCTTCATGGAAGAACGGATGAAAACCACACTGAAGTGTCTGATGTGGCTCACCACTTTTATTGTGTTTATATCTTCAGAGATGCAGATTCTTATTTAACTTAAAGATAGTTTGGCCCCTTGTATTGTTTCACTTTTATCCCTCTAATATGGTGAATCAGCCTTTTTATATGCTGTTGATTTGTTTAATTCTTTCTATAAATGACTTGTTTTAGTGAAGTGAATGGGCATCTTATGTTTTATGTAACAGTTTTATGTTGGTGGGGATTGGGTCATAAAGGAGTCCTGTTTTTTCTTTAGCCAAAAGAATGGTAGCTCTGGTGAAGGAAGGGTAAAATGCAGAAAACTAAGATCTGGTTTTTCTGGAGACACTAAAATATCTATGGCCCCAGGCAGCAGAAATAATACATAGACTAACTCTGGATTTTATTCATGTTTCTGGTAACCAACATTTATACTTGATGAGCAAGCTTTTGCTTGTTGAACACATTAATCTACTGAACATACTTGGAATTTGAAGGCTTGTTTGAGCATTCATTCAATTTTTTGAATGGTTTAATGTGTACTGTGATGGGTAGTTCTACTTCTTGGAAGATATGCTCAGTACTAACTTTAATGCAAAACTTTCCCTTCTCCTCTGAACCAGTTTTCAGTTATTCTAAAGAAGCCAAGAAAAGCTGATAAGAAATAATTCAGTTGTTTTACATCAGAATTCGCAGTGAATGCAATGAAAACTCCTTCCAGTTAGTCAAAATACAAGGATGAGGTTAAGGCAGGTTCCAACTAGATTGATGCCCTTTTCCATAGGTAAAAAGATCACTGGAAAGGATATCACTATTAGATAAATAGTAAACATGAGTAAAAAGGTCTGGCTTTTAAAATAAATTTCCTAGGGAGAGTAAAATTTTCAGGATTTTTTTGGAAATTGATAGCTGGTCCAGGTGGGCTTTGAGTTACATGGGTCCCAACCTATAGATGAGTAAAGTGAGATGCAAGTTTGTGGCTCAGTGGCACCTTTAATCTCACTCTTTGCCACATGCTCCCCCCTCCCCCCCAACTGAGTGGCTGAGAGGCAAAAACCATGGTGTGAATTGCCTCTTGGCCACTCAGCAGCCAGAAGGGAGGGGGTGGCATGCATCAAAAATAGCATGATTCAAGGCATTGCTGTTCTGCGATCTTTTACCACGATTTAAGTAGGTCCCTATCTAATCGGTTACTCATTCCATTTATGCAAAGTACAATTTGCCTGAGTACATATTTCATTTAAGTTCTCTTCAATTCATCTTCTGCACATCTGTCTTGCCTCTGTTCGTGAATACCTCCTTTTCATAAAGTTAAATTTTACAGTAGTCCGTTTATAGTAGTGTGGGTGAGGTAATGCTAATGCTTGTAACATGTTGATGTTGGATAATGTAAAAGGTCAGATTGGTTATTTAAAGTATCTTGTTTTGAATTCTTAGGAGAATACTAGCATCACATCAAACCTTCTGGTACTAACGTTCTAGCTGATGCCTAGGCATGCTTGGGTAGGATGCTTTGGTTCATTGTTGAGAAATGAAGGGTAACCCCCGCCCCCCCCCTGTTTCTGTAAGCTGAATTATTTTTAGTAGATTCAGTATGGGATTCATCCACTTCCTTCATTAAAACTGATCTCTGCTGTATTTACAAGTGAGTCATTGTTGTTTTTTTTATGAGGACTTTGCCATGAAGACAAGAACATGGTTATGAGATCACTCTGCTATATGCCTTGTTTAGTCTCATAGTTGTTAGGGGCTGGAGGGGACCTTACAGATCATTGGGTCCAGCCCCCCTGCACTTGGGCAGGAAAGACTGCTGGGATCAGATGACCCCAGCAAGATGGGCATCAAGATGCTACACCAAATTCTTCTCCCTGTAGTTATTGTATTTGTGATAATCTAAAACTAGATATTTGAGATGTGAATGATGCCTATTTCTGTTGTTATGGCAAAGTGCCCTGTAAAGAGGTACTATTTTAGAGCTTTAGACACTTTTGAAACATTTCAAAAGCTTGTATATTTTTTATAACTGGACATTTGATACCATTTCAAAGGTGTTTGAAAAATTTTAATTGTTATGTCTGTCTGCACCTTTAGTCATGCTCATCAGCACCTGTGCCACAGTTACAAATCTTGACAGCTAATGTGACTAGGAAATCACTCCTGCTCTGCCCATATCTCTTAGCTTTTCTTACCACTACCTAGTGGTTTGTGTTGTTCTTACTCCTGTTTCTGTGGATTGCCTGCTTGCTTGTACTCTACTACTTTTTTTGTGCTTTTGCAGATTAACTGCAATCTGTTACTTGTATGTATTCAAAACACGCTATGGAAAAAGGTAAGTGTTACAGCCTTTTAGTTGATTAACGCTACAGAAAATGCTACATTGGAATGGAACAGAAGAAACAAACTCGGACCTTGCAACATGCTAGATCGGGGTAGGCAATGTTTTTTGGCTGGAGTGCTGAAAAACACCACGATGCCTACCTCAGAAGGTGCTGGAGTGACGGCGTGGCAGAAAAACAAGATGTGGGCAAGGGGTACATGGCAGGATGCCCTGCTTGTGCCCTGCCCTACAGCCCGGGCTCTGTGGCTGCCAGCAGCTACCCCAGCTCTAGGTAGCTGCTGGAGCCCGGGCTGTTCCCAGCAGGGCTTGCAGTGTCCCAGCTGCCTGCTGGGAGCAGCCCAGGATCCCGGCTGGCAGCAGCTCCCCAGAGCTGGGGCCGGCGGCAGCTGGGAGGCTCCAAACAGCCGTGCTGGGCTCTGGCATCAGCTGCACACCGGCGCGTGCAGGTGCGCCTCAGAGCGGGCAGTGGGGGAGGGGCCTGAGGCAGCGCAGCCCTGGTCTCTCCCCCGCTCCCCACATGGAGGTGATGAGCCCAGCGCAGCTGTTTGTCACCAGCCCGGGCTCTGGGCAGGCCGCAAACAGCTGTGCCAGGTTGCACAGCTCCAGCATCAGCTCCATGCTGGCAGCGACTGCGTGGGCACCTCGGGGCCATGTCACGAGTGTTGCTTGTCTGCAGCTTGAGGTGCAGTTCCCCCCCTCCAACCCCTGCACCAATCTTGAAACTTGGAAGGCTTTGTGGCCTCAGCAGGGGCTACCATCCCTGCAGCATTCACCCCACTGGTGTAACACATAGATGTGACACAAGTTTTCTTTATGAATTTGGAGTGCAGTTCCCCCTGAGCCCCTGCACCAATCATCTTGAAACTTGGCAGGCTTCATGCTCACAGCAGAGGCTACCACCCCTGCAAATTTCATCCAAATCAGACAAAGTGATAGGTATTTCATTGATTCCCTATTATATCCTATGGCTGGATCTCCGAGGTGGCTCTGAAGCTTTGGAGCCTCTTTAGCCGGATCGAAGCGGGAACCTGGTCTGGAGCTCCGGATCAGATCCCTGGCATTCGAAGTGGCCGGATCTGAAGCCGGATTGAATAGCTGCCTACTCGTACAGGCCTAGTTTCCAGCCTTCAGGCCTCCTTTTATGCAGGCATAGCAGTCAGTGTAAATGACATAATTATTATTATTTTTTTTATTGGTCTTCAGAAGGTAGTGTGAACCTCTTTGTTGTATCTTCCTTTCCATGCTTTTGCTACAGGGGCTTAAGCATCACATCCAGTAGCTTTTGTCATTTTAACACTAATTCAGGACCTGGAAACGCTCTACAATCTGGCTACCTTGGACCCAGGTCACTGTAGGCAATTGTAAGATCTACTGACTGCTTTCCATGTCTGCCCTTGCAGATTTCTTTCTTTCTCCATGTTTCTTTGGTGGATTAATTGGCTTCAAAACTACTGAGCTGTATATTTGTTGCTTGGCTTACTCATGTTTTGACTAGTCAATCTGAGTTTTCCAGGCAGCTGTTTTATACACCATAATCATCCAAATCTCACCCATGGCTCTTGTTGCGGAGTCTTGGCTTCCCATTCTCATTGTCGTCACAGATGATGGAGCTGCCTGTCTCTGCTCCTACGTCTTCCTTGACTTGGGCTGTTGGCCCTCTGTTGTCTTATCCTGTTTTTCTTTCCTCCCCTGCCTATCCATGGTGATTTTATTTATTTAGTTTTTTGTTGTGTTTTTGTTTTGTTTTTACCTGTTGAGCTATCCAAGCCTTTAATTGCCTGTCTCTGACTTGCATCAACTTTCCCAGTGCTTGTTTTGTTTTGTTTTTACCTTTTCCTGGCAGAGTGTTCGCTGTGGTCACTTGATCTTTTTTAGCACTGCCTACCTGTTTTTTTGTTACTTTCTGTCAGTCAGTGCTGAAGTCTTCTATGCTATGATCAGCCAGTCCCCTCTCTTTTCTGTCTTCTATTGACCATGGTTGTCAGTGTTCTGCCCTGCTTCCTTTTCTTCTACTCTTGATAACTTTACTCTCTCCCAAGTCCCACTTCTGTCTCCTCAATATCTGCTGCTTAAACTCTTCCTCATGTCCAGTGGAGTCTCTGGAGGTCCCAGGGACCCTGCTGCATCTCCTACTGCAAGGTCGTTTTTTCATCTAAATTCCTAAAACTTCTCTAGTAAACTGACTCTGCTTTTCATCTGGAATCCCATATCCCCAGATAGCTACCTTTTGCTGTCCTTGACTCCTTACAAACATGAGCCTTTCTCCTCTTCCCTCTCTTCCTACCATGCTTCACTTCTCCTTTGTCACAAGCTCTAGTATGCTTCATCTTTCTCTGCCGTGGACTCCATCCCATCTTCTTTCTTTTGCCTCTTTCACCGCTTTCCCTCTAACACTACAAGTTTGCCTTAGCTTCCTCCATACTATAACCCCTGCTTGTTTGTGTTTAATTTCCCCCTCTTAGCATCTCTATGTTCAGCAATTGCAGTGTCAGCAATTGCTGTCTGGAGTCTCCAGTCCCACTTTTATTCTTTATATTCTTAGACTTGGCAAAAACTGCTTCAAATGATCTTGTTGGCTAATGCTCAGGACCAGGGTGAGTCCTTTCTTCATCTACTGGTCTGCAGCCTTTGCTTTTTGTAAAGTTGTCCTTATTTTACCTTTTGAGTGTCTTCTCTTTCTTGCTTCACTCCTTCAGTGTCACGTTTTGAGTGTCTCCCTTGATCCTTTGTGAATTCCTGTGGGATCCTACAAGGACCTGTCCTGGGTCCCCTCTTTTCCTTTGATGGGACCACTTGGAGGTAGGGCATTTGCAAATGAAACTGTTTTGGCAACTCAGTTTTTACCTCTTGGCTCCTGACCCATCTCCTTCAGTCCAAAATAAAATCTGTCCAGGCACCCATGCTGTTTTGGACATATCAAGCTAGAGCTCTTTTAATCCTTTGCCGTACCTCCATTTGCAGTCACTGTGAACACTTCTTTTCTCCTTGTTACTCAGGCCTGTAACTTGGATGTTTCTTTCTCAGCCTTTTTCTAGGTCTTTTTGAATGAAGATCTTAAATCTTGCTGCTTTTGTATGACATTTTAAGATCCAAGTCTTTCCTCTCCACCCACACATCTAAACCTTTTGCCAGACCCTCCCCACCTCTTCATTAAATCTCTACTATTGCAACCACAATCTTGACAGATCTCAACTTCTGCCACTTACATTCATTCAAGCTGCTTCTTGTAGAACTCATTTTCCTGCCTTGTCATGGACTGCATTGCTTATGTCTTCTCATCTTTGCAGTAGCTGCTCTTCCTCAAATGTAAACTGTTTGTCTTTATTCATCAGTACCTTCCTGCTTTACCCGTCATCACTTGCGTAATATTGAAATATTGGCATCTGACACTGGTATGCAAAGTATGCCTCCTATCTTGACTGCATCTGCAGAGTTCTCCAATAAGCATTTTTTCTGTTTGGAGATTTTTTTTTCCTTTTTCCCATGTTGCCTCTTTTACAGGAAGCTTTTTCCATGCAATGTCAACTAGTTAGTGCATCGTCCTCTAAATCTTTAATCCTTGAGGCATATGAAAATGACAGTGGGTAAGCATTTGTCAGCTGCCTGTTGTCCTGATCTGCACGGTCTTGGTGTTTTTTCTTATCCTCTCCTGAACACACACACCCGTTTTTCTAATTTTTTTTACATTTTGTTCTTGGCCAGGAGAGCTTCTAGTCTATTTTATGTTGGCTCAGAGTTTACCATAATGGAACCCTGGCTTCAAAGGGTTACTACAATATGAATAAAGAATAATTTATTATAGTAGGAGCATTTTTTGTCCCTACTTATTCAAAACATTGCAACCATGTTCACATGGTAAACTGTATTCAGACTTGGTTACATTTTTCTGCAGAGCAAGATGTTTGGGTTAAAGCTTTTTAACAACACTCAGTGGTTTGTGCAATATAGTGATAGGTCCATAATGATAGTGCCCTTTAATTCTTTGTCAACACAGTATCTCTCTAAATTTGTCTCCAGATACTAGTATGTAGAATATTGTTTCCAGTCTGCATGTGTAAAGTGCATGTAAACAAGATAAATGCAATACTAACTTGAACACAGCTTATTTAAACAGAATTTTTGCTACTCATGTAAGCAAAAGGGGAAAAAGAAACAACCCTTCTCTGCCCTTCTATTTTGTAGCCACCATAGCCTCCTTTGTTAGATAGTGTCTATACTGCATTTTGATGTGAAAAATCTGGAACATCGCCTTTGGGAACTCTGGTAGATAACAGCCATCAAGTTGGGGAACCAAAGTAAAACAGAGCTTTGATCTTTTTAAGATGCTACAATGTATAAATGTTTACCAGTGTCTTTAAAAAAAAATGTTAAACAAATTATTTTATAAGGAAAGAAGTGTCCCTTGTGCATAGCAAACCAGACTTCTTTACTGAACTACTGAGATTATAAATTGTGGTGTTCGAAACTTCTGAAGTTGGGGAAATTGCTTCTTAAAATCTGCTTTAGTGTGTTTTGATATTTTACATTTCTTATTAAATCTGGGTGCTAAGGCTAATGGAAACCAACAAAGAGGTATGAAACAGTTCTGGATACAGTTTGTTTTGTTAGCAACTCAGAAGCCTGAATACAGGCAGTTTTGGCTGAACTTAGAAAAATCTCTGTAGCCCTGACGTTTGTGGAAAACTCATTTTTCTCGGTTACTTTTTTTTCCTCAGTATTCTTGAAAGTAAGCTCTCTGCTGTCAAGATCAACCAATAATTATTTTACTTTTGCTTGCAAATGTATAAGTAGCACTGGTCTTAAGTTAGATGTAAACAGCTTCTTGGAACAGTAGCTATTAAACTTTGAAAACTGCTTAGCAATGATGAAAAAATGTTATTTCCGAAAGGGTTCCTGTAGCACTGAGTCTCTCTTGCAAATGAAAGTCCAAATTTACCACAAAAATGTCCCTGTAACCTCTTGTAATTCAAAACATATTACTTGCTTCTCAAAAGCAAAGGCAAATTACCAGGGAGACGTTCTAAAATAAGATCAAGGGGGAAGACACATTATTTTGTGGACAGTGCTTCTTGATAGTAAAGCTTGTTTGTAGTTTTTGTCTACATCATGGCAAGAAAGGTCCCATAAAGTGGTGTTACTATGCTCTGAAGTTTTTTACAAGTTGTCAGAGTGCAGTAAATTGTCTGTGGGTATGCCTGCATAAGTATCTAAAAAGTGTATAATCTTTCTGTCTTCCACTATAACATGCTGTGTCTAGCCATACATAAGGAAAAATGTTTTAGTCCATCCCTTCTGTGGGAGAGCGCTTGATTTGTCTTTGCCTCTTAGGGGAGTGGTAATGCAGTATCTTTCAAGGATGCATTCTTCTCATTAAGACTGATGTTTGCAGGTACCTCTTGATTGCTGGTAGAGGTTCAAAGAATAACTTATCTATTGTACCAAGTGGGAATCGCTTTGAAGAAGTGCCAAGGAGAGCTGTAGATCAGAATAAACATCCCTAAACATGGCCTAAAACAATACCTAGATTAAACGTGGTTGAAAAATTGAAGCACTGAACATAGAAAAATGTTGTTAAAATTTAAAATGTCTTACCTTTTTTGATGGCATCTTCAAACTTTTGGATGGAAGACTTTATTTCTGATGAAGAAAAACATTTTTTTTAAAAAGGTTTTTTTTGTTTGGAATAACTGTCCATGCAACTCTAGCAGAGATGGACCCTTTTCATTATGTTAATACTGTAGTACCCCACTCTTGGAACACAAGCAAGTCAGAGCGGTGCATTAATTTGGCAGAGGAGAAAACCAGCATTCATTAGCCAGCCTTCTCGATGGATTAACCCCATTTCTTTGTTATGAAGGATGTCACCATTTTTCCTTGGGCAGAAGAATGGCACCTACAACATGCTGCTTCATAAACAGGAGTATGAAAGTCAGGAAAATGGTAGGGGGTGGGGTGGGGGCTACATGTGTAGTGATGCATGGAGAGAAATACTTGCATCTTTAATGCATTGTATGGATGTTGCCTCACCTGTTGGCAGAAGAGGAGAAAATGAGGAGGAAACACAATGCTGAAAGTTTTTTTTTTTTTTTAGGTTTCTGTTAGAATATCTGATATTTTTCTTCTCTCTCTCCAGCTTCAGAGTCTATAGGACTCTTTCATCTAAGAAGCAATCTAGCATCTGATGCCTGTAATGGGTACCAGTTTTGAAGCAGCAGTAACAAAACTACCACCCCCACCCAACTCCTTTCCCCCCCACCCCCAACACTTTTTTACCTCCCTGTCTTCAGTCCATTTTCCTTCTTTCAGCAGTGCTGCCAAACTAGCCAATTATTGAAGTTGTGGCAGCTTTCCAGACTTTTTTTTTTTTTTTTTCTCTCTGAACTAAATGTTGGGGAAATATACCACTGTCCCCAGACCTTGACATCCCTTCGGAAGAAACATGCATTTGTATTAGATGAGCTTGCATTAGGTGGATAATTCAGTCTCTCTCCTCAAAGATCTTCTACTAAAGCTCGCCCCACAGTTCAGTCATTAATTTCACTTGTTTTATTATGTGAACTGTAATTTGGATACTGTTTAACCTATATTGCTCATCAAGAGCAGATTTAGAACCATTTACCAGGGGTAGAAACGGTTGAATTAGGGCCTTGGACTATGTGTCTGAATACTTTAGCTGTTGACTTGTTGATTGAATGTAATGTTTGCTCCTCTTAACTTTTTTTGCCCTTTCTATCTTGCCTGTTGGTAGAAAATGTAACAAGGTACGTAAAGCAAAGTATTATCTCAGTCGAATTTTAAAAGCAAACATCAGCCATATGACTTTTTTCAGTTTTTAAAGGAGAAATTTTCATATCCATTCAAAACATGCTACATCATTGCAATCACATTCATTGGGCCAAAGTAAATTTTCAGGATGGAACAAATGTACAAGTTCTTATGGGGGGGGGGAAAAATGAAGACTGAAATAGTAACAGTGGATGACTACAAGATGTATGCGGATCAGAAGGAAAATCCTTCATAGCAGGAAATTTTCACTAATATGCAGTACTGCATGTCACCTAAAGAGGTCAAGATCCATTGGTTGGGCCCCATATCATGAAATTAAAAGCAGCAAGACTCCTCCCACCCCACAGCCCTTGAGGATTACATAAGGATCTCTTTCAAATTTTTCTCTGCAATAAGTTAAAAAACCTCTTTTTAAATAAGCTGATGTTGAGAAATCACATTACTCTAGGAGCCAAGGCTTTAAGAAAAATACCAAGAAGTAAGACTTGTGATAAAGATTATTACATTTGGCAGAGCTGAGCACTTTTGCACCATAGTCTTGACAGAGAGGCTGTAATTAGAAACCTAGTTTACTCCATATTGATAGTCATTTTGCTTTTTTATCTTGATTTGTTGTACAGGAATTAGACAAGAATTATGGTATTTACAGGGCCAGATTAATGCATAGGCAAACTAGGCATATGCCTAGGGCCCTAAGCTGCAGGGGAGGCCCCAGTCCTTCCCTCTTCCCTCCACTGGCCTCAACGCCATGGCAGTTGCTTCCTAGCCCCACTCGTCTCGGATGGCAGCGCTGGGGTAGGGAGGAGGGTCTGGACTTGGCCTGGGATCCATGAGTTTATTTGCCTAAGGTCCACTAAAGGTTAATCTGGCCCTGGGTATTTAGGGGCTATGATAGCAAGGGGTTGTTTCAAGTTAATGAAGGATCATAGGGGATCACTTAGGAAACAGATACTTGCAGTATTCTGGAGTTGTATGCCGATCCTGAAGTTAATGGTGATAGCAGAACTTTGGATAACTAAATGATCCTTGGTGATCCACCATAGAGGTAATGGTTTATGTTGGTCAAGTCTTTGCCTAAGAAAGGGACCAAGTGTTTCAGCATGCTGAAAGAAAAAGATGGTGCTTTTTAAGTGAAACAGGTCACTAGCTTGACTTTGTGCATCATTTGTTAGTCTCCATGCTGTTTTTATCAGGTGAGCCTTCAAGAAGCAACAGCACTCTCTCCTCACCTGCCCCCCCCACACCCCCCAGACTTAATTTAGCTCCCTAAAAAGTAGCTTGGCTGGGTGCTGAGCTTGGATGTTGTAGAATGTGCTTACAAGCCCTCTTCCCATAAATAACCCAGTTCTGGGAGCCCATGCATGCCTACAGCTGCTTGAGACACAATTCTGTTTTGTGGATCTGTTGGAGCATCTCTTCCACATGCTTCTTTCATGTAGCACTGTAATTAAGTACTTTCCTTTAGAAGAGTAGCCATTAATAACGAATGCAGACTGGTGCCACAGCTGGTCCATAAGCTTTTTAAATGCAGTGTAGACCTTTCTTTCTTGTGTTAAGCTTACCAACAACTACATACCTACTGAAATTGTGATTTTTTTTGCAGATTTTTGTGAAGTCTGGCATTGCTCGCAAAACTGTATTGACTCCCAGAGGGAGCCAGCAGTTCTCGGGGAACTGAGGCAGCCCACCAAGGTGGAGACTGGGGGAGCGGGGTATACTTGCTTGAAGATCTGCTGGCAAGATGGCTACCATTCGTGCCCCTTGCTCTTTATTGGTCCTGCCCCTTTCCATCAATTGACTACTGCATGACCGACAGCCCTTGCAGCCAATCAGTAGCAAGGGGCATGGCCCCTTAGCCAATCAGAGGCACGGGGAGGGGGGTGCCATGCTCTGTCCATGAAGTTGCTGCTGGGCCCTGCGTTCTGCCTACAAAAGGGTGGAGGACAGCCACCCCAAACTGGCAGGTCCCTACCAGTACCCCATGTTCAAAACCACAGCTGAGAAGTTCAGGACAGTTGGTCTCTTCTAATTTATCCCTATATGGCCTGGAGTACAAGTTAGATTTTGATATTGTTGCTAACATCTGTGCAAAACTGTATTGACTCATCTGTATTGACTCATTAGGATACTATGACCTTCCTGGCACCAAAACTGCTAGGCATTTCTATTTCTTTATAGAAGGTTAAATTACCCTTACTCCTGCACATTGGTAGAGTAGATAACAGTACGAGAGGAACAGGTGTTGCTGGGGAGGAATTCTTCAAAGAGAAGATGTACTACATCAAAGCAATTTTCCTCGCCTCGCAGTAAACAAGGAAGCATACCGTTTCTGGAACTACAAGTTCTGCCATTGTTTTTTTTCCCCTAGAACTAGGCTCCTCCTTCGGTGTGCTAGGACAAGCTATTTTTATAACACTTTACATTCAGTGCTTCCTGGACCCCGAAGCAATTGAGACATTCTTCACTATTTGGAGCATGTTTACATGCTAGGCTTGTGGTTTTTATTTTCTGGCATGGCTTGCATGTCACTGGCCTTGTATGTCACTGGTTCTGTCCTCTTAGGATTTCATGAAGGCTATACTACCTAGCCAGAAACTTGGGGTTTTTTGCGTAGCAACAGGGGGAATATGATTTTTAAATCATGGTACAAGTTCTTGTCTTCTGCTTTGCAGTTATTTTATATGGTTTGAAGGGGCAATCACTAGAGCTGCTGGGAAATGAGTCTGGCTGTCGTGCCGTTCCTGCCCTGCTGTGTGCTTGGGGTTGGTTGGACCAGCCGCATGTGCCATAGCTCAAGGTGCCCCCTGTGCCTGGTCCAGGTGGGACAGAGGGACCTGCCATGGGCTGGATAAAATACCTTGGCAGGCTGATTCCAGCCCATGGGCTGTATTTTGCCCACCCCTGGATTAACATTTGTTCAATTTACAGCACAAGGTCTAACAAGGCCCTAATACTCATGACAACCCCCTATCCCAGTTTGATCTTAGGCTGTTTAAATTTACAGTTGTGTAGAAGTAAAACTTGAGGATGGGTATGCCATGGTATTTTACTAGTTTCTGATTAAATGGTTTCATGACATTAGACTTGATTTGTCTCTAGGTTACTTGTTTTATAATGAGATAGTTAGCATGGACAAAGCCTTGTATGAAGGATGCTTTTTGGTATCAAATTAATTTCCTCTGTGTACAGATACAACTGTGCTAGTGAAACAGTTTGGGCCTTCTTCCAAAGACATGACTCACTTGTCAGAATTATTATGTCCATTTATAGTAAGAAAATGCTAAGTCATAGTTGTTATGGTGTCTACTGGGGCTACTTGACACTTCATTTAATAGCCACAAAATGTTAACTGCCAGCTTTTGCCTATACAATGCCCAGAAATCCTCGATGATATGCCCATTAACTCTGATTCTTGCTCTGCCGCCGCCGCCTTTTTTTTTTTGCCTTGATTTTATAAAGGATATTATGATAAAAACATTGCAGTGTGCACCAGAGTTAAGTGTTGTGTTCTGTTCGGTCTGTCAGCAGTTCCTCTCCTCCTCCTCCCCCCCCCCCCCCCCCCCCCCCCCCCCAATCCAGGAGAAGGCAGTGAGGTTGAATAACCCCACATTTGGACTGAGAAACCAAGCAAGTATGGTCAGGCACGTATGTATATGCACTGTTTAATTTACAGTTTAAGTAGAAAATGTAATGTTAATTAAAAGCTTCTAATATTTTTATCTCGTCCATGTATTGTAATTATTACATGGCCTCAGACTACCTTGGAAATAAACTATCTGCCATAAGATTGAGCAAATGAACCAGCGAACACTTGGAGGAATTAAAAAAAAATTTTTTTTTGAGAGAGATTTATATAGCAGAAAATGCAAGGAAGTGGAAATTTTATTGCATTTGGGTGCTACAGACAAAAAATGATTGTATGCAAGCCACATTATTTCTCCATGTAATAGGGGAAGAAGTAACAGCAGTATCTCCAGTTCAGAATGTAGTAGATAAAAGAAAAATACAAATCGTCTCATGAGTAGGTCTGAAGCATGTGGGCCTAGACTACATGGAAAAATGTTTTTTGAAAGACCTGCATTTTTCACCAGAAGTCAGGCAGAAGGGGAAAAATATAGACCTAATATATGACTGAATTAAAAGTGAGAGCATATCCTTGCAAATTTGGGACTTGTATGTCCCATGATCTTTATTGAAAGTTTCACACATTTGCACATAGTATTGTATCAGGCTCATTCTACACAAGATGAAGGGAAACTTGAATTTTAACTCTTGAATGTGTTAGGGGGAGAAGTTTTGAACAGAGGAAAAAGTGACAAGACAACTGAAAAGACTAAATGTATAAGAGAATGTGTATCCTTTGCCAAATAAGCCCATGCTTGATACTCATTCAGACGTGGAGTTTGGACCTGTAAGGTGTCTTGCTGCCAATAGAAGCCTGCGACCAAAAGAACTGGGTGGAGAGAATGAGTGGAGGAATAGAGGTCAGAGGCAATTAAAAGTAGTTTTAAATGTGGCAATAGCTGTGCTGTATAAAACTGTTCTGAATAAGGGCGAGCATGCTGAAGGTGTTACAAATGCAAATCACTTTGCCAAATGAGCAGCGCTAGAAAGGAATAGCTGCCGGGCAAGTTTAATTTTAACAATTAAAGAGAAAAAAACCCGATTCGCAATATCTGTCAGGATATGCTCATTTCTAAGCTTTCTAAAGAGCAGTGGAATGTGAATCTGCTCATTAATAATAAAATAAAAATGAGTTTTTAAAAAATGAATATTCTACTGTATGTATCAATGTAATGTTTCTAAAATTATGCAGTATTTTAAGGGATGAACCAGTTCGCAGCTGGAATATTATTTGCCCAACGTGTTCAAGGGAGAAACTGTGAAGTCTGGGGTAAATGAAGTTTTATATAGTGAGTATTGGAATAAAGGATTGCTGAAATTTTAAAGTGGTAGAATTTTGATTTGTGGGTCATGCAGGACTTGCCAGATCTTACCCGCTTGAATTTAGTGTAAACCAGTGATATAAAGAAGAAGATGGAAGGTGAGTGGGATGTATTGACAGCAGTGATGCTCAGTGATTTGGCCCGGTAGGCCACATATGTGGCACAGGGCCAGTTCATAGCCTGGATTGAGTCCTTTTGCTTTGGGATCAGGCCCCAGGGCTCTGTATGCCACCCCTTCCACAGGGTGCTCCAGGATTGAGGCCCCATGCACTATGATTGGGTCCTGGTGCTCAGTAAATTTGACAGTACAGTAGTGGTGACACCCCCTCCCCCACCGCCAAATTTTCAAGCCTGTGGGCCAGATCACATGATGAACACTCCTGACTTTGACTATACATGGTTGTAGCTGAAGGTTTAGAGTGTCTGCTTGGTAAAAATGCAATAAAGATGAACTCTCGTATATATATCAGGTAGCATTGCACCTCATTAAATTCCTATGGCATTATGGGAGAAAGTGAAAACAAATTACACCAGATGCAACAGTTGCAATTTATAATGAAAGTGCAAGAACTTTACAGACTGAGTCAGTTCTGTAGTGATTATTGACAAACTAGG
>NW_005842191.1:1258276-1272802 GCF_000455745.1 Alligator sinensis
TGAGTTGGAAAAAAGTGAACTAAGCAATAATAGGGGAGCACTGGACTACCTTCAGTATAAGAAATAACTAGTAAGATAGCAAAGTCTACAATTTTCACTGTTCTAAAAGCTCATTTGAATTCTTAGCAGATACAGCTGGATGATTGTACAGAAATCTAGAGCTTTTTCTCAATACACCATTCAGCAGATACAGATTTACTTAGTGTCCTCTTGGTCTGTGTCGGCTCCCAAAGTATACCAAAGAGTGATACAACAGACATTTGAAAGTCTGGAATATAGTAAATGTCTGGTAGTTTACCACACCAGTACAAAGCTATGATGAGAGATTTACCGTTCTGAATAGGTAGTGGTGTGAAAGGAATTTGTAGCTGAAGAGGAAAAGTACAAAGTGGTTTTGTCAAAGAAAATGAAAATATGTTGGATATTATTTGACCAAAAGTCCAAACCCTGATGATTCAAATTGCTGAAGTCCCTGAAGTGACCACACCAACCTACAACACTGAATTGCAAAGATTTCTCAGTGTGATTGCTTACTTGGGTATATTTATTCTTCATGTTATCAATAAGTGTTTCTCTAGGACTGTTGTTGAGAGGCCAGGAGGTGTTGATTTTGCCTCTGCCAAAAATAAGGTAGCAATAGCAATATAAAGGTTTGAAAGAATGTCTTATAAAGATGCCAGTGCTAGAGTTCTTTAATATCAAAGAACCAGTTACTTTATTGTTGGATTCCAGTTCCACTACAGTAAGGGCTGGATTGCTGCAGAAGGGGGCTCGTCAGGCTTATTGATCTAATTTCTGCTGATGCAACGGAGCTATGCTCAGAAAGAATAAAGATGTACTAGTTGCAGTGTGTGGCTCTTCTCTCTGACCTCAATATAACTATGGGGAAACAATTAGTTGTTGAAACATATCACAGGCCTCTTGAAGGTTTTCTTAAAATAGCTTTGTACAAAGCCCCACCAGTGATTCAGAAAGATAGTTGTTCACACTTGAGAAATATCAGTGGGAAGTTCTGTGCTGACCAAGAAAAAAAAGTTAGCAGCTGTTGATGCTTCACCTAGAGAAAGCTGATGCTGCAGTACATTTCATGATGTCCTGCTTGCCAATATCAGAATTAGAAACTTGTAGGAATTCCAAGAAGCTACTGTAAATAATGTTGTTCTCCAAACCTTAAGGCAACCTGTTCTGCTAGGATAGCCAGATAAGATCTGAAGTACCAGAGGATATTTCTGCTTATGGGTCAGACAGTAAGTGTGCAAGGTTAGACTTGTTACTTTTAAAGATCACAGAATTGTAGTACTGGAAAATATCAGAAAAGATCATTATTGTTATTAATGGGTCACTTGGGAGCAGAGCGAAGTAAATGGAGAGCCTGTGATGTTGTTTATTGGCCAGATATTGGAGTAAGCTTTAATTTTTATTAGTTTAGCTTATCTAATGGAGGCCTCAGACTCCTGTCATTCCCAGCGGTCTTTAAGTGCTAGTGCCAGCAAGGCCACCCCTTTGCTTTGCTGTGTAAACTACTACTTATTGCTGCCTTCCAGAACTTGGATTTTGTATGGTTTCCAGCCCAGTGGCCGGTTCACTGTCACAATCTGTCTTAATATGCGGATCTGTACAGCAGCTGCGCTCCTTTTAACACAGTGCAGCTGTTAAAGCCTAAGGATGAAACCTGAAAGAACAGGGAAGTGCTTTTAGTCAAGGGAACTAGGATATATTTGCCTTGTCTCAAAGTTTCTGTTAGGACAGTGTTTCCCAGACTTTCAATACTTGGGGCATACTTTTTTTTTTTTTTTTTTTTTTTTTTTTTTTTTTTTTTCCTGCCTTAAAATTGGCAGCACACTTCACACTCTGGTCCGTGGGCCAGATGTGCTCTGTGAGATGGGTTCGTTGCATGGGTTCTGTGTGGCTAGGGCCCCATCCAGCCCATTTTTCATAGTAGTATAGTATGCCATGACACACCTTTTTGGGAATCACCGCAATTCTCATTCTGGAAAAGTCCTTCCACCATGAAAACAAAATGACATTGGCAGCCTCTTCTACCTCCCATCCCTGCCAAAAGTCTGAAAAGAAAATTTAATGTAAAATACCAACCATGCTCTAAGCAAAGCTTCCATCCCCAAAATGGAGAAGTGTCGAAGTCTACATGAAGCCTACTAGGGGTTTGAATTCTACTGTAAAGTTTACCTGGCAAGTACTCGGACACTATGATGAGGTGCCAAGTGTAAAACCCCTAAGAGAAGACCTAAACATTTGTGGGTAGGATTTTTCATAAATGCTCTGTAAGTGGGGGCGGGTAAACTGATCCTTCCCTTTTTTCCTATCTTGATGCTATTATCTCTTCTCCTTGCAGACTACCATGTCTTGCTACTCGGGGGATTGTATCTCCTATCTAGTTTGTTCTGTGTAAAGCCTACACCAGTAGCATTTATTTTTAGTAAAGGAGAAATCATTCTTGAAACTGCTGCAGTTCCAAAAGACCTTAGTGACCCTGAAGAGTCCTTCTGTAGATCAGAAGTGTCAAACATATGACCTGCGGGTTGGCTGTGGCCCCCAGTGCTATTCTGTTGGCCTGCTTGGCTATCATCAAGCTACTAGATGGGGGGTGGGGGTGTACAGGGTGGGAAGCATGGCCTGCCACAAGATTTGGAGCTTCTGGACCCAGACATACATGGCTATCAGGGTCGAGGGAGAGGATATGGCTATCTGTGTACATATCATCCTTGCTTCCACCCCGCCAGACCATCACTACTGCCCTAAGCCTCATGGATCCAGCTTGGGAGGAGCCTACAGCAGGGGTAGGCAACCATAGGCATGGGTGCCAGAATGTGGCATGTGAAAGCATTTTGCTTGGCACATGTGCCTCGGGGCAGACAGTGGGCAAGGGGCCACCACCACACACAAGGATCAGGCCCCTCATGGCTCCTCCACTGTCTGCTCCTGGCACATCAACATCTTACAAATCAAGGTTGTGGGTGTTCTTGGCACTCTGCCCAAAAATGTTGCCTACCTCTGTCCTAGAGGTCTGGATCTGGCTGGGGAGAGTTTGACATCCCTAATCTAGATCAAGATTGTGATGGTATGTGTCATAATCTAAAGAGAATACTTGAAAAACTGCAGCTTTAAGTAGAAGTGTCCATAGCCTAGGTTAATATTATGAGGTCTTGACTGCTTCTGGAAAGGTCTAAGTCCTAAAGAAAATACCATAACTGCTTAAGCATGTAGAAGGGTTTCTTCTGTGGCTTCTACAAAAGGATGCCTGATAATAAACAGTTAAGATATATATTTGGTTTTCCCCAATTTAAATTTCTTTTGTTGGGATGGGAGTGGCTGTTGGCTTGGGCAATGGTTCTAGCATTATGTCACTTGTTAAATGATGGGTCATGTTGCTGGTTTCACAATGGTTATGTCATAGGAGGGATTCTGCTTTTCAGCCCTATTATTACTAGACCTACTCCACCCTTAAACTCCCATTTTTTTCCTTCTTGCCAGTTGTGCGTGGTTGGCACATGTGAATGTTATTGCCAAAAGTCTGAATGGCTTGTGTTTATTTAAGAATGCAGTGGGCTAAACCAGCTTTACCAAAGTAGTCCTCTTGGACAGATGTTGAAGTAAAGGACAATGACTAATCAGGGAAGATTTGTAATTATGTGGCAGAGACTTCTTGTTAGGTGATGGAAATACTACGTAAAAAATTTTTGCTGCCATTCAGTGCATTGTTCTAGCCTGAAGATTGCTTGACATATTTTTTTCATATTGTTGTGATCTTCTTAAAACCCTTCCCCCAAAACAAGTGCTTTGCTTTTCAAAATTCCTTTAGTCACAGCTGTGACTTTGTCATGAGTTGTGCTTTTTCCCTGTGGATAGATGGGGGATGGTCTGAGTTCTTGAGGTGCTACCTGCCTGTTCCCTGGAATCTGTGGTGTGCGTTTATAGACAAAAGATAATCTGTTTTAAAAACCCAAATATTTTAGTATAACTCACATTCCATGATCCATGAGTTCTCATTCTTAAGTTATTTTTTAACAGGAACTGACATTGTATAAAGTTTGGTGAGTCACATTCTACTCTCGGTGCTTCCTGCAGCTCCATTGAATTTGGTGAAGCTGCACAGGACTTGACTTTATAAGAGGGAGAATAAAACTTACAATATAGAGTAAGATTTTTTTTTTTATTCATATGCTATTGCAGATGTGCTTTGAAGACAAATGAAGAATGTTTTTAAACAGAGTGCCACTGGAGTTTATTCCTTCATTTGACAGGGTCTCCATATTGCTTTTTATATAATGCTTTAAAGGAAGTACAGCTACCAGAACAGGGTTGGAACAAATTTTCAGATGAGGTGGGACTGTTCATCTTAAACTTCTTGAAAACTAGTAGTAAAGAGGACTAATTACTTTAAAGTGCTGCACTAACCTCTTGGATGTTGGTAGTTTATATTCACCTATGTTAGAATCAGGAAACACCCTGGTTGTACTTCCAGTTGAATACTGGTTAAAAAAACTCTCTAGCTTTCTTAATAGAAGGAAACAACCTACATACATAATATCTTTCTTCATGTTGTAACCTTTATTGCCAAAAGGAGATCAGCTTCATAATATAGATCTTCTCTACATAACCTTGTTCAGTCCTGAACAGTCACTGAAAATCCCTGACCTCATTGAAGCTGTGTGTGGGTGCAGGAGACTCTGTCTGGAACTTCTTGCCAAATCAGGCCCTGGACTTGTATGTACACTTCCCAAACACGGAGAAAAGGATTGCAACATCTGGTTGGATAAGATGTTAATGAGATGGTTGGCATGAGGAAAGGAAGAAGTGAAAATAGGTGTAATATTGTTCAGCACTCTGGCTTATTGGCTCTCTACTGCTTGTCTTGTACTCTCCATTCACATTTTATTAACATGTACTGGTGCTCTTTTTTCTGTAAGTACTACAAGGAAGAGGCAGATAAAGGTGTTGAGTGTTAAAGTACATGCATAGTATCATTTTCTCCTATTTGGCCCATCCTTCTTCAAACAGTGGCACTGTTAATCAAATACAGTCCATAATTCCATTGTGCGCGTTTCTTGTGGCATTCACTAACTTTGGTTCAGATCTGTTTGATCGGAGGGATCACTCAGCTAGGCTGATCTATCAAACTTACACCTTTTCTTCCAAGCCTGTTCTGTTCATCCCCTTTCAGGGACCAGTCTTACTGACCATCATGGGTGGGTCATGTTACACCCACTTATGACTGGGTCTAGTTACACCTTCATGTAGAAGTAATGCACTAAATTAGATTAGGAGTAGAACTTTGGGGAGAGGCTTTTGTTCAAGTTATTACCTCCTTCCCAAAAAAGAATGGGAAGGTCTTGAACCAGTTTTGAACCTCTGGAAACTCCATTTCTTTAAACACCCCAGAAATTCTGCACAATGAACCTGGGGTCTCTTTACCCTACCTCTTTAGGACTGTTTGGGGGCTCTTGAATTAAAAGAAGCTTTTTGACATTGGCATCAGACTTCAGTACAGAAAGGGCTTGAAACTGACTAGACAAGATTGCAGTCAGTAAGTGTGGCAGTAGCCCACCTTAGAGTCGGGGCACCTGTATCTATATTAGATCACCAAGTGATAGGAGGTAGCCATATAAAGCTATATAACATCCAAGCAAAGTCACCATATTAAATCCACCCACAGATCTAGTCTGTTACTGGATGTTTCAGATTTGATCAGGTTGGCCCCTGAATCCTTTGTATTATCTCTATTAAAGCTCCATTTATTGTCTTTATTGCCATTGTCTTAACATTAGCTAGGGAAGGTAGTAAGTTACAAGTATTTTTTACAGCTGATTCCTGGACATCCTTAGCTCTAGGACAAGGGTTTATGTTCTACTCTTTGTTCCAGCTGAAAGTCACTTCAGACAAACTGGCAATTTACAAGTATTGTTTCTTGTATCTCACTCCCATTTAGCATGGCAAGATCACATACTTTTGCTGCATATACTTTAACTAGATTACAGGAAATGTAGGAAAGCTTCTAATCGATTTGTAGCAGATGGAGATAACAAGTTGGGTTATTGCTAGGCAATGTCTGTCCAGCTAGAACAAGCTTTAACTTGAGCATTTAACTCGGGGGGTGGGCAAAATGCAGCCCATGGGCCGAATCCAGCCTGCAAGGCCGTTTTATCTGGCCCACGGGGCCCCTAAAAAAAAAACTTAGAAAATTTAATATTGATCTGTCCTTGGTTCCTGGTAGTACAACCCAGGAGAAGCCTGGCGGGCTCCCGCAACAGCAGGGCCTGCCTGGCCCCACCCCACCAGCCGGAAGTCCCAGCAGGGGCTTCTGGTCTGGGACCATGTGGCTGCCCCGGCGCGGGAAGCTCAGGTAAGGGGGAGGTGGGGGGAAGACCCCAGGCAGGGAAGGAGCCTGGGGAAAAGCAGTCCCTCGCCCACCCCGTGGACTGTGCTCCCTGCTGCAGCTGCTTGCAGCCCGTGCAGGGCTGTCCTGAGCAGGCACAGGCAGCCCCATGCGGTCTGCAAGCGGCTGCAGCGTGGGGTACCAGCCACTTGCCGCACTGAGCGGTGTTTGCTGCTGCTGCCCACTCGGAGCTCATGTGCTGGGCAGCCCAGAGGCGGCAGTGGCAAACACTGGCTGGCATGGCAAGCTGGGGGGCCGCAGCTGCTGTTGCTGTGCGCAGCCCCAATGGGTGAGCCAGGAGGCGGCACGGGGCTCAGGCTGGCAGCAGGGACAGGTTACAAGCTGGTGCTGAACACGAGAAGAGCAGCCCCTCACCTGCCCTGTGGCCAGTGCCCCGTGCTGCAGCCGCTCGCAGCTTGCCTGGGGCTACCTGTGCCTGCTCAGGATAGCCCTGCGTGCACTGCGAGCAGCTGCAGCAGGGAGCGCGGGCTACGGGGCAGGGGTGGAGCCGCTTTTCCCCGTACTCAGCACCAGCTCGTCCCCTGCTGGGGAGCAGGGGTCGAGGCTGCACGCTGCCCCCCACCTGTACCGCAGGGCTGGGGGCCACTGGGAGTGAGTGGGTGCACGGGGCCCACACCGGTGTCCGGGGCCAATGCCAGCAGGGCCCAGAGCAGGGCGGCAGGGGTACAGGGTCCTGGCTGGCAGGGGCTCTGTGGAGCCGGGCCAGCTCTCCCCTCTCCCTGCTGGTGCAGCCCAGCCCGGCTCTACAGACCCCTGCCAGCCTGCGCCCCACTCTGGACCCCACCGGTGCTGGCCTTGAGGCACTGGTCCCAAGACATTGGTCCCAAGATGGTGACCAAGGGGTGGGGCACCTGTCAAGGGGCAGGGCTACCCATGTGGCCCTCAGTTTGCCAAAAGTGGGTAAGCGGCCCTCCACCTGACATAATTGCCCACCCCTGATTTAACTGAACATCAAGATCTCTTGAATTTTTGGTACACCTATTGGATGGGATCAAAGGGTTTTATGGTCCTCTGTTTACAAAGTTTTTAAAATCTCTTCTCAATGAATCATCTTGAGCCAGTAGAAAAATTAGTATTGGATGTGAAAATGTTTGTGTGCCCTTGTTTATCAGAACACTGCAGGGATAGATGGGGTCAACACATTCTTGTGGTACCGTCTGTACAAACATTGGATGGCTTTGACTTTCAGAATTATGCAACTATTGTTGGAGACCTAACAAGTCCATCTCAGCTTTATTATATTATAGATGTATAGTGCATTATTATATATAATTTATATCAAACCCCATACCTCTACAGGACTTTCTGATCCTGTGATGTTTATTGGAACAAGCTTACTGTAAAGCTGTAAGCTTTGTAGTTACTTTTACTGCACTTGGCTTTACTTCCTTTGGAGCACTACAAAGGATATTTGTTCTTTTTCCATCTTGCCTTGTTTTTAATGGTTATAGGTTGTCCAGTGCCGGCTGTGAAGGAAATACCTATAATCCACCACAACTCTTCATAGGAGTGTCTGGCAGAACTACTTGCATATCTATTAATTTTAGACTCTCCATTGAAATGTATGAGTTTTTGTCTTGTTCAGTTACTATAGTTGAAATACCTTGATTCTCATAGTAAGCAGGGAGGTCAAAACTCCTGCTAGCTTGTCTGTTTTGTTTTATAGTCGCAGCTAATAAGCTTCCTCTGCTGTTGTTTGTGAGTTGCCTTGCTCTTTTGAGCATCCTCCCCTCTAATGTCAGTCTGGATTTGCTGGCCAAATGTTATTACTTGGCAATTTCTGCAATGCATATGAAATGTGCTAAACAACACTTTGCTTTGATGTTCTACTGAGTGCACCTCCAGCTTGTCAGTGCTCAGAATTTTCTTTCTTTCAACATTACTGGTGTTATTGGTATGCTCAGGTTTAAGTGTAATAATTGGAGCACTAATATGGGCCCCTTATTAGTATTCTTATCACTACATGGAGCAGATCAGATGATTAGCCAGTCAAATTGAGCCCTGTGTGCACTAGCAATTCCATTTTTCTGGCAAAGGAAGCAGCACAACAATTGAAGAGATTCTGGAAATTACTATTCTGGAAACTGTCTTTTGTGGCAATCTTCTATGCTTGTTCCTAAAGAAGGGCCTTGCAAGGCTCTGAAGTGATCAGAAAAGCAAAGTTCTAAGTGAACATTGGATTGTAGAGAAGAAACAAAATGGGTTAATTTACTGAAAATGGTAATAAACATTCTCAGTTGTGTTTAATCGGGCTCTTTTCATAGTGAATTGAGGCTCAGGGATGGGAGGAACAATACTGATCATGAATTTCTAATCATGTCTATGGTGCTGGGCCACTTCTTAGTGGCTGATAAATTGGGTGGATGACACAATTCACTGAATTAGCAGAATGGTAATATTGAGGTCACTATAAACATTTGGCCAGGAAACCAGAGTGGTGATGAACTAGTTGTCATTCTATAACAGTGATTCCAGGTGCCTTGAGATCCTTTCAAGGGTGCCACGGGATGCCACTCAGTGTTAATACTGTTCAGTGTGCAAGTATGATTCACAAGACAAACCCAGAGCCATTCAGATAGGAATGGATAGTATTACAAGCATTTTGACGTGTTGTGGTTTTTCTGATCTTTGCAACAGAAGAATTGCTCTGTTATTTTACTGTAGTAAAAAATGGAGTGAAAACTAAGAGTGGCATTTTCTGAAGGATGCCTTGAGCCTAAAGTGGGGCCTGTTTTAGTATAAAAAGGTTAAGAACCATTGTTCTGGAAGTTCTAATTGCCAAAAAGTGATTAAAGAACTGCCTTTGCAGCCCAAGGTAGTTCTAGTTGTTACTGAAATAGCATCCTCTAATAGTTATGGCTTCTGCATAATTCGTGGACCATCATGACTACAACATCATTCTAACGCTACCGTCCTCTGATCATGAGTTACCTCTGTGATACCACAAAGCTGTGGGTGTCATCCTTGCCTGATCTGTTTTCTGTTTTGTATTCAAAGTCTACAGTCTTTTTCAAGTGGGAACAGAAAATAATATTGAAACCTACTCTAAATTCAAGCAAAATGTTTTCCATTTTTTGTGGAAGAAATCTCTCAATATGCATCCCCCCCACCTTTTGTGGGGGAGGAGGGAATTTCACTTGTATGTTCTGTGTATATATAGTCCCTCTAAATGGAAGAACCTTAAGTTTTTTTAGGGTGTTGAGTGGAGAATACTAAAAGATATTGAGTAGGTGAAGAAAAAAAGGTTAAAGCTGCCATTATATTCTCCACCTCTAAACTTTTCTCTACCCAGTTAGCAGTCATTATACAATGGGTATACTAAGAGCTGGTGGATTCTACTTCTTTTTTTTATGGTGAACCACAGGAGTTTTGACCATGAGTTTACTTCAAAACAAAACAAAAATGGGGGGAAGAATTTGTTCCCCTTCTGCATTTTGGTGACCTTTAGTTGAGACTTTGAAGTTAAGAAAGGGAATTGGTGGGTGAAGTGGAGGTAGGGCACGGAATGATTGAACTGCTTATTTCTTTGTATTAATTGGTTTTCATTGAGTTAACATTGCTACTGTGTATTCATTAATGTTTTATGTAGGAATATTTCAATGAACTGGAATAGGACCAAGATGTGCACATGAAGATGCTTATACACTTCAAGCATCAAACTTTTTTTTTAAAAAGAGAACAAAGGACAAAGCAGCAAACCGGAAATATCTAAATTTTATGTCTTTTCCTGTAAGTAGACACTGAATATTTAGAGGAGGGAAGGAGTCCACTTTCCTTTTGACAAAGGGTCGGCATTCTGTGAAAGGGCTGTGGATGGAGCATTTAAACACTTTCTCTATCTGTAATCCTGCACTATTCCATTATATCTAGAGACTCTACATGCATCTTTTTAAACTGAATGACTGTTCAACCAGTATTCAGATTTTAGAGAAACATCTTAGTGTAGTACATGCCATCTTGATCCCACAGATACCTGTGTATATGTTTTAGCAGCTACATTTTCTTTTACTTATGCAAGCAGGGAGAAGTAGTTTTAGTAGAGCACTTAATGGAATATAGTGAAGGTAAATGTGTTGCCTTTGTATAATAGAGCATATGCCATATGGTGCAAAATGATTTGTCAATATGAATGGGGAAATGGGTTTGAGAGCGCAAAATCCAAACAACTTCTTTGTCCTGAAGCCAAAGTGCTTTTTCTTTGAACTTCCTCCCTGTCAAACTCCAAAGGCCTGCTGCAAACAGTGAAGGTGTTTTAAAGCTTCTCAAAGATGACAGGAATCTTTTTATATTGGAACGTGTTAGCAATCCATATGGTTAAATTGTCCATGAAATCTCCCATAACAGAAGAGAAAAGTTGTACATATGATACGTGAGTATGCAGGCTGAGATTTCAGTTGTGCTGCGTCTCCTTAAAATGTCAGTGCGCTAAGTGGAAGGGGCTAGAATCTGTCAAGGAGAGAGAAACAAACAATGTGACTATTGGTAGGCTCTAAGCTTTCTAACTTGGGGGTAACCAGCACCAACACTTTTTAAAGACTTTCTGAGTTGCTCACAATTCATAAGGGGAGATTGAATAGAATTTCTCTTTTCTTCTCCGGCTCCTTGCTTTATGAACTATCAGGCCTTCCCTTAGGTTCTAATGAGATGGGTAACAGCAGAAGACATGTACTTAGACCAGAGGTAGCCAACCACAGGTGGCACAGGCAGCCTATTTGTGGCATATGACACATTGGTGAGGGAATAGAAAACATAGTGGCAGATAATGTAAGAAGCAGAAAACCAAGTGGCAGATTAAGCAGAGCAGCATTTGCTGGTAAAGGAAAGGGATCAGAATGTGCAATGCCACTTTGTGGCGCACCTGTCAAAGATTGGCCTCCACTGACTTAGACTGTTCTTGAACATTGCTAAAGGAGTAGATTAAAATGGGGAATCTTTGTTACTGAGGTCCAAACCTCTCTTTACGGAATCAACAAGTCTTCTAAATATCTACAGAACCTTTGTTTCTGGCAGTTTATGCAAAGTCATATTATTTATGCAATTTTTAAACTCTTTCCTGCTTTCAGCTAAGGTGAGCCTGGTGGATAAATTCCCTCTGCTAGCATGAGTTACGAAGTTTCACTGATCTTCTGTTTTGTGCTATCATGATAATTCCCTTTTGCTAAAGCCTGGCATGACTCCTTTTTTGTTCTTTATTGTACTGTATTTAAAAGATCAAAGTGTGTTGGGGACACGGTCTTTCTTTAACAAGACCATGTTGCTTGCTGAGCTTTAAAAATATGTGTGTGTGGGGGGGGGGGGGGGGGTGTGTGCGTGTGCATATTTTGGGGGAGGGAAGTCTTTTTAAGATCTACTTTTCCCTGATAGCATTGAGTCAGTTTTGCTAAGCTGGAAACATTCCCCTTTTTTCCCTGCTCCTCTACTACGTTGTTAGTGAAGCCTGTGATAAAACCTTATTACTACAGATGACAGGAGGGATTTTATTTCCTGGATCCTATTTAGGGTCATGTAATCAATGACTACTCAAAGAATAGGAAGAAACTTAAAAATATATACAACCTTTCTGAGCGGTTGTCATGAAAAATAAGGGTATTGTGGTACTGTTTAAGGGTCCAGTTAGGAGTGGGTCTGTTGTGCTTAGTGCTTTAAAAATATATTTTGGGTCCCTGCCGCAGAGGATTTATGATGTAAAAGACAAAAATAAAGGAAGGATAGGAACTGGTGATTATAATGTAAAACCAAAAGAATAACCAGAGGCACAGCTTTTTTTTAATTGCAGTAATTGATTTGATTCTAGTCCATGGAATTCAAGAAAAATGAGGTACTCTTGGATGATGTACAATAAATTACAGTGATTCTATATTACTACTGTAAAGACTGATCATTTGACTAATCTGAGCTAGAAAATTAACACATTGTGATGAGTCAGTTCAAATAAGGGCTTTCTAAATTAGTTTTAAATTACTTCTAAAAACTTTGACTTGGATCGAGTTGAGGGTTTGTGAAGCAACATGTAAATCTGAGTGTTTTCTGTAAATGGGTTGGGTTATTTAAACATTTTTAAACTCAATTTTTACTTTCACTGCTCCCAGTATTTTTTTTAAATTATTTTTGCTTGCCAGTTTAATGCAGTTTAAATTTTTTTTAAATGTGTCACTTTTTTATGGTTGGTTTGAATGATGGATAAATCAGGGGCATGAATAAAATGATTGTGCTTCTGTCTGCCAGTCCCTTTCTTTCAGAATTTAAAGGTGAAGTACTGTTAAAATTTGATTTTTCAATGCAAATACAGTATTGAATCTGTGTTTTGATTATTATTATTTCACTCTGAGGACTTATAATGATGGTGACTCCTGTAATTAAAAATTAAATGAGTAAGAAATGAATGAAAACAAGGCCCAGAATGGAAAATGGAAAGTGACATGCAAGTTGACTGCAACAAGGCTAATATTTGTACTTTATTTTCTACTAGTAGGTAGCTGTGTTTAGGCTAAAGTCAAGTAAAAGGCAGGGTGGATTCACAGCATCTGAGGAAGAGAGGTCACGCCCATGAAAGCCTGTGCTATGTGTATATTTAGCTTAAGCTATATATACGTGTATACATAGCACAAGCATATATACATAGCATAAGCACAAGAATATATTTATTTATTTCAGACCCCACAGCAATGGATGCCAGATAAGCATATACAGACATGCATAATCTCGGGAGACCATTACTTGATCACCAAGATCAGAGGACTCCCTGCTAAGTATCACTCGCTTTACTTTTAGGGAGTGAGATTAATAAAAATACATCATAGAAACTGTCCAATGCCTGTATTTTTAGGGCAGTGGATTCTTACTGTATGTATATTATATCATAAGCTTTTGTGGGCTAGAGCTCACTTCATCTGATGCGGTGAATCTACCCTGCCTCTTAGAGGTGTGGGTGTGTGCTTTCTCACTCGCTGTAGATATAAAATACACATTGTGTGAATGTAGAGAGAAAGAAAGAAGCTAACTAAAGTAGATACGTATCTCTACTTTTATATATGGTGAAAATCTGTTCTGCCTTTATTTTCTACCATGCAAAATATGAGCAGGCTTCCTATTTTCTCTTACATGCTAAAAGACTTGTTGGCCTTACATTCTCTGCTTTTGGCTCCTCATTCCCTCCTTAAGGTCATAATCCTCTGTTTGTGATATTATAATCTCTTTCACAGCACCCGACTATGAGGTCAGGTTTATTACTTTGAATGAAAACAAACTACGCTAGCTCTAATGAAAAGGCAAAATGAATAAAAGAAATTCATACTCCAGAATTATTCCTAAAACAGAGCTTTCTGTAAGGCATTAGTAGCCTTTCATTGGAAAAACAAAACTCTTGGACTCAGTTATTTACTGGGCCTCTTTTTTTTTTTAACACTGATACTCTTAAGATTGTGAACCCTCTCTTAGCTTTACGCTCTAGAATAGCTGCTTTTGAAATACTGCTAGTGCTGGAGACAAAAGAAACGGATGGTGTGAAATTTTCCTTGAAACAGTCTTGTTGCCCGTTCAACTTTTTTTCCCTACTGATACTATGCAGCGCTTTCAAAAGGCTGGAAAGCTTTCTTTGAGAGAAGTGTGTGCCACTGGGGTGTTCAGCCATACTCCATAAAGCGGGGAAAAGCTGCTGTAAGTATGTTGAGCACAAGTATTTGCTGCTCTGCAAGTTAGCAGGCATATTCTGGTGAACCATACTTGCTTTCCGGTTTTCATTTTTTGATCCTTTTATGCAGTGCCTGTGAGAGACACTCTCTCTCTCTCTCTCTGTGTTTTTTCCTTCTCTGAGCCAGACTTCAGTAAGCAGTATCTGCCCTTCAGGAAAGTGTTGGTGGTACTCTGTAGAGTGGCTTGCAATGAACAGTGCATCTTAATATGCTCTTTACCTGGAATTTTGGCCCTGAACTGGGATATTTAAAATGGTGCTCTTCTGTAGCCAATGAGAACTTGTGGTTTTGGCTTTTGGGTCCTTGCCTAGTATAAAACACAATTGCAATTTTAATTTTTAAGCTATTCTGTAATGTCTAGTCTCATGACTGAAAATAGAGCTGTAAATTTTCCTGCTTTGCTGTAAAAGGACATTGTTC
>NW_005842191.1:1272864-1274826 GCF_000455745.1 Alligator sinensis
CTATCCATTCCTGCCTACATGAGCTGTAATGGTTGATCACTGCTACAGGCAGACTAATATTTTGTTGGCAATTATATTTGAAAAGCCCTAAGTGGGCACAAAAATAGACTGGTGGAGCACCATGTTGTTTGGTTTGAAGCAGCTTAAAGGACAATGCATTTTATTTTGGAGTGCCACTTATGAAACATCTAAGCCTCTTGGAATGGTCACAAGAGAATACCTTCCATATTCTACCACTGCAAGATGATTCTTGGGTGTGTTTTCAGTTAAATTTGATCTAGCATCCAAAAGCCCTGATTCTAAACAATGCTGTATTCAGGAATTTCCAGCAATGTCCACACATCAGCACTGGGCGTGCATTTAACAAATGCAGAGTATTTCTTTTTAGCAGAACAATGGAGCATCTGAGCATCAGTAACTCATGGCCAGCTGACAGTAAAAGGAGTCTCTGAACATCTACAAAGAAAAATCTGTCTGACGTTATGCCTCTACCTTGGCATTTGAGGGTAGCATTAACACACAGTGATTTTTTTTTTTGTTCAACTAAACACAATAGTTTGTCATTCTAATACATGTACAACCTAATGTACATTACTTGGGAGGATGATACACTACACTTTGAATAAATAAATGCTATTGATCTTGCTGGTTAGTGTTACCATATGTCCAGTAATAAACAAGACACCTGTTGGGTCAGAGTGGGGGGCTGGAAGGTGGTGGTATATGATTGTGGGGGCAGTGATATGCCAGTGCCCTGCCCTTGCATATTCCATTGCCCCTCACTTCCAAGCCACAGCCTCCTCCACTGCAGTTCTGCTGGTGCCTCTCACTCCTGACTTGCCCCCTGGTGCTGCCAGTCCTTCCAGTGAGCCCCTCACTCCTGACCCACGGCCTCCTGCTTCCCATAGCCCTGCAGTGTCTCCCAGCTACCCCTTCCCTGCAAGCAAGGGTGCTGGCCTGGCCACACAGCTCCCTGCTGCGCCTGAAGGGCCACTCCACCCCCTTCCCCCAACTGGAGGGGCAGGTGCCTCCCCCCTGCCCTGCTGCACCCCAGTGTCTGGACATCTTCCCCCTTCTCCGCTGGCCCCTCTACACACATTGTCTCTGTCTCTCTTGACACCCCCCCCCTGCCCCCCCCCCCCCCCCCCCCCCCCCCCCCCAATCCCCACTCCCTGTAGACTTACCTGCATCCAGGTGCCAGGGCTGTTCCCAGCAACCTGCATGGCTGCACCCTGGCCACATGCAACACGCACATGGTACCCCCGCCTCACCCTCCCCGCAGCTTCTTGCTAGGGCGAGCCAGGAAGTGCCGGGAAACACATTAATGCTGAGCAAACCAAAAGCCCAGATGTTTGATGATATTTAAAAAAACTGCCTGGACAGAGATCGGAGGATCCAAAAAGAGGATAGGCCTGGGAAAACGTGGATGTATGGTAACCCTAGTGTTTAGTACAACAATCCTTATGTCTTCTGAACCTGTTCCTTTCTACAGGGGTACTAGTGAATGTCATCAGCAATAAAGCAAATAACATTTTCTTCTCCTAACTGTATTGAAGGGGGCAGAGTGAAAAGGGAAGAAAAAACAGTGCCTCAGTTTCTTATGCACATGGATCATAGATTCATAGGGCTTAGCGTCGGAAGGGAACTAAACAGATCATCAGGTCTGACCCCCCTGTTCCAGGCAACAACGGGTGCCATGGTAATATCACCCCAGCCATATCATATCCGATACGATGTGGTCATATCACCCCAGCCAAATATCTGTCCAGCCTCCTCTTGAAGACCCCCAGGATAGGAGAGAGCACCACCTCGCTTGGGAGCCCATTCCAGAGCCTGGCAGCTCTGACTGTAAAGTAATGTCTCCTGATGTCCAGCCTGAACCTTTTCTCTAACAATTTGTGGCTGTTATTCCTAGTAACCCTGGGTGGTGCCTGGGGAAACAGAGCTTCCCCCAATTCCTGC
>NW_005842191.1:1275632-1296450 GCF_000455745.1 Alligator sinensis
CAGTTGGCTGTGAGCATCAATGCCCCCCTCCCCCATTTTTTTTTTTTTTTTTTTTTTTTTTTTTAAGAGAATGTGGTGGGAAATTGTGTCAAAGGCCTTCTTAAAGTCCAGGAAGACGACATCCACCCCGACACCCTCATCCAGGGGCTTTGTGACCTGATCATAAAAAGAAACCAGGTTAGTCAGGCAGGACCTACCCTCAGTGAACCCATGTTGATTGCCCCTGAGCATTACCTCCCGTGCTGGGCCCTTTCAGATGCGCTTCTTGATAATTTTCTCAAAGGTTTTCCCAAGGACCGAGGTAAGACTGACTGTTCTATAATTTTCTGGGTCCTCCTTCGTCCCCTTTTTGTAAATGGGGACCACATTGGCTCTTTTTCCAATCCTCTAGTACCTGGCCAGTGCCCCACAAGCACTCATAGATCCGTGCCAGGGGCCCTGCTATGACCCCTGCCAATTCCCTCAGCACCCTTGGGTGAAGAGCATCTGGACCTATGGATTTAAATATGTCCAACCCCTCCAAAAGTTCCCTAACTAGATCGTCCCTGACCCTAGGCACGGCTGTGCCGCCCCGGGTCCGTCTGCAGTTCTAGTGGGGGAGATGTCTCGGTTTTTGTTCAGGAACATGGAGGCAAAGAATTTGTGGAAGAGGTCAGCTTTTTCATTTGCTGCAATCACCGGATTGCCTGTCCTATCCTGTAGGGGCCCCACGTTACCCGGTGCCGCCGCCTTACTCCCTTTGTATTTGAAAGGACTTTTTACTATCCTTAATTCTGGTCGCTAGTCCTAGCTCCATCTCTGCCTTGGCCTTCCTAACAGCCTCCCTGCAGCCCGGAGCAATGGATGTGTAATCCGCCTTGGTGAGCCCCTTGCTTTCACTGTTTGTACGCTTCCTTTTTTTGACCTGAGGCATCCCTGGATGCCTTTGCTGAGCCCTGGGGGTTTCTTAGCACTCCTGCCCACCTTGGTGTGCATTGGGACTGACCCCCTTTGAGCTCAGAGGATTGTCTCCTTGAGGAACAGCCACCTTTCTTGGACCCCCATCTCACTGAGGCTCTGAGACCCCAATGCCTCTCCTACCAACCTTCTTAGCTTACAGAAGTTGGCCCTCCTGAAGTCAAGGACCTCTGCCTTGCTGCTTGCTTTCACCATCCTGTGCTGGATAGTAAATTCCAGCAGGCGATGATCACTGTTGCCCAGGTGGTTGAATACCTGCAGACCCCTTACCAGGTTGTTGCCTGTGGCAAGGACCAAGTCCAGCAAGGATTTCTCCTGGTGGGACTATGCACCTCCTGGGTTAGGTACTGAATCCCGGCTAGGAACCTATGTGAGTGGTCGGACCCGGCTCACTGCTCCTCCCAGCAGATGTCTGGGTAGTTTAGGTCACCCATGACCACCACATCCTTTGTCCTTACAGCCTCCGTGAGCTGACCTGAGAATTCCAGGTCCAGCTCTTCTCCCTGGTGAGACGGTCTGTAGTAGATGCCCACTAACAAGTCCTTTTCCCCATGCCCTCCTTGCACTCTTACCCAGAGTGCCTCATTTTGCCCTTCCTCCAACCCCATCCTGATCATTAAGAATGTGTATTGCTCTTTGACATATGGTGCTACCCCCTGCCTCTTTTCTCTGCTCTGTCCCTCCTGTACAGCCTGTATCCCTGGATGTCCACTGCCCAGTCATGGGTAGAATCCCACCAGGTTTCTGTGAGCCCCACTAGGTCTGGGTTTTTGCTAGGTAGCAGGAGGGCGAGTTCCTCTTGCTTATTCCCCATGCTTCAAGCATTTATGTAGAGGCACTTGAGGCCTCCTGTAGGTGCCCATGCTGCCCCCTTGTTCCCAAGTCTGCCCTGGCCCCTATCACTTACCTGGGTATTACCTGTGCTCCTCACTTGGCTTGACAGCAAAGTGTCCTCATGTTCCTCTGCGTCCCCATCTCCTGGCGAACCTAGTTTAATGCTCGCTGTACAAGATCAGCCAGCCTGGAAGAAAAAACATGCTTACCTTTTGGGGAGAGATAAAGCCCATCCCGCCCGAGCAAGTCCTCTCTGCGGAAATGCGGGTCATGGTCCAATAATCCAAGGATCATTCCAGTTCTTCTCAGTTGACACTTCTGAGTTAGTGGCAGCATGTTATTGCTACTGCAGTTTTGCTGGGAGAATGACTTGCTGTTGAGGAATGCAGGTTGAGCCAGCCCTTGTACAATGGGCTGTGGCTGCCATCTGAAGATTTTAGGCTTCAGCGATCCAAAGATTAGAAATCAAAACCTATACCTCCTGCATAATGTGGATTTCTGCCAAGCCACTGGCCTGGCCTGGCTTGACTTGTCTTTACCAGTAAATTCGGGGATAAAATACATTCAAATCCAGTGGCTTATCCCCTGGTAATGAAGTGTGGATACCTCCTATTGAGGTCCAATTAAACTCTGTACAGGACAGATGTAGATACCTGTAACTTATCATGGAGTTGCTCCACACAACCTAGAGAAGAAAGGGAGTGAGTAGAAGAGAACAGTTCCCTACCTTCACACTTGGAGGAGAGGCATCCTATGCACCTGTTCTATTTCAAAGCCAAACAATGAGTGTGGGTGGAAGAACCTAGGTTACTTTTTAATCTTTGCTCCCACTTTCTTTATTTCCCCATACAGATTAATTACCTTTGCTATTTGACCTTGCTTGTCAGCTCTTTGTGTACTTTCCACTTGTACCTGTATTTGTAATCTTTGTTGATGTTTGTTTGTTGTTTGTTTGTTTCTTTTTTTTAACTGATGGCGTTTGGGATATTTCTCCTTTAAAAGGTGACAATTTCCATGCCCTTTGGGCCCCCCCCCCCCAACTTTCTGATGTGTGCTAAACTATGCACTTGCTCTTTCTCTTGCTGCTACCTAGTGTCATCTCTGTACTTTGATAGGTGACTGCTTGGAGCATGATATATATTTTTAACAGCCAGTCAGATTGTGGACAGTGAAAATATGGAGGCGACTCCCAGCCCTGGACAGAAATATCTTTTAGCTTTTTTTTGCCCCAGCCTAGCGTGAATAGCAGGTCTCCTAGGATGTGGACTGGGAACAGGGGTCTCCCTGTACCTGCTCAGCTGCCTATAGGAAAATCCTTTTTTCTCGTACCTGATAATGTGTACGACTTGTGCCTACAGATACACGTGTACCAGAAAGATTTGTAGTGTTGCCCTCAGCGTGGGGGAGAGTCGGTTCATGCTGCCTGTTGACGCAAACAGAAATGAAAGTATTCAGTGTCTCTTATGTTTAGTAGTTTGGCATTTTTTCAGTGCAAGGTTAGTAATTTGTAACCTATTTTTAAGAAGAGGAATCTTAGTAAATATTCCAGTTTCCAATTTGCTAGTTCTTGAAAGGGAATAAGACTAGGATCCATCATAGCTACTTTGTAACCTTTACAGTTTGAGTTTCTATTCAGCAGTCCTCAGACCTGTAACTGGAGAGAAACTGAAGACGTATAGAGTAGTTAGCAGTGTTAGTTGCCTACTTCTGTAGCCTCTGAAAGTTCATGCCTCTCTGAACAAATTAGTCTACAAGTTGCCATGCTGTCCTGCCTTCTAGAAGATATATGTTAACTGTCTCAACTGATCAAAGTGGCTTGCAAAGCTATATAGAAAAGTCAGAAGGTCTGGCTGTGTATAAAAGCTGAAGCAGTCTTGTTAAATGAGTTCTGGCTGTAATTTGACTGGATTGATGACAAGGTTGTGGCACTGCAGCGTATTTCCCACAGGGAATCCAAGTCTTAGTTTCCATGATCCTTTGTAGTGGCATATGGCCTTCAAAGGAGACTTTACCCTGTTTAACTTGATTGCAAAAATTGTACATGAATGAATTTACTTATTCCTTGTCCTGCCCTTTCTGTTCCCTCCCGTACAGGAAAGGAGTGGTGCAGAATGCACTGTGAATGGCATTTCCTATTTTGTTAAACTGGCAACACTTTTTAATACAGAAATAGTAGAGCCAATACTAGCATGAGAATTTTTATAGTGGTAATTAAGACATTTGGGGCATATTAAGAATTTTCAAAACTTGAGCTGTTTTCTTAACAGCAAGACATCTGGAGTGACTGAAAGGTGATGTCCCTTCCTTCCCCTTCCTCTGGGCTGTAGCAAGGCGAGAATATTGGCTACTTTTTGTCTTCATCTGGCTTTACTGAGAACATCAGCTCTCTTGATTGTCTAGATAATATGCACTTTAAAATAAGTGATACATAACTTATTAAAACCTGAAATTAGTTCTTCTATCTGCTTGAGGAACAAGCTTGAAGAAGTTATTTGATGAGGTGCCTCAGAATCACAAAAGAGGATTGGAATTGCACATGAGAAATGCCTTTAGAGGTGAAGACAATTTAATTAGCTCAGTTAAATAAATTTCCTGAAGTCTGAGGAAAACATGTTACTTTGTGCCTAGATATGAAGTTACACATCATACAAGTGTTTCTAGTGGGTAAGTGATACTTCACTACTAAAAGAACTGAATAAATTAGGATTCCCAACTGAAAACATCCTAAACCACTTCTTAACTGTTTATGCTAAAATACAACTTACCCTGTCTCCACTGGAATTTTAAAACATGAGCATAAACTATTGTCTAGACTTTGAAATGCACCTTTCTAATCAAAGACAAGTCCTGAAAAAAGCATGAATTTGATTTTAGCCTAGATGGTGGTGGTCAATAAGAAATGATTGATAGTTACTTGTAGACAAGTATTCTCTAACAAACATAGAATTTGGGGTATTTGACGTGTTCAAACTCCACACACAAGCTTTTTTTTTTCTAGCTTTGCTTGAGTCATTCCAGCAAGGAAAAAAATGGTGTGTTCTGTGAGAACCCATTGCCCTAAAAATGCAGGGATCAGACAGTTCCTATGATGGATTTTTATTCATCCCACTCTCTAAAAGCAAACAGTGATATTTAGTAGAGAGCCCCTCTGATCTTAGTAACAAAGTAATGGTCTCTTTAGGTTGTGTGTCTGTGTATGCTTATTGAGCATCCATTGTAACGTCCGAATCTTTCAGTCATCTGAGGAACAATTGGGACCTGAGGCACAGAACCACGGAAGGATTGAAGTAGATCCAGATGCTTGATGTCACAAAATATAGATACTTAAAATTTCAGGTCAACTGCTGCCCAATCTGATTGGTACTTGAGTTTCTATGGAGGTTATGTTTGAGTGCCTAAAGATGTGCTGTCTTGACAGGGCAGAGCAGCCTAATGTTGAAGCTGCATAGGGATCCATTCTCCAAGGACTGCTTTTATTATAGATAATAACAATCTAGACTTTTGAGCAGGCACCAGAACCCCAGTCTTTCTTCTCTCAGATGAATACCCTAATCACAAGGTTAGTCATGCTTCATCTGGCCCCAAGGAGTCTTCATCTGCACTGTGCAAAATGAAATGTCTTCAACAGAGTGCTCTGTAACCTAGTGATTAGAGCACCTCCTGGAGTTTGGGTTTAAGCCCTACAGGCAGTGTGTGGACTTGAAGCCAGGTGTAAAAGGTCACATCACATGCAAAAGGTTGAACCACTAGTTATTGTATGACAGTAGCATCGCCTTCACTTTGGCCTCACTGGCTGTGCTTTAAGGAAAGCAGTGAGCCCTTCTCAGTTATTTATAGAATTGGCTTTGGGGCCTTACTCCAGGAGGGAATTCAGG
Organism: Alligator sinensis; assembly: GCF_000455745.1. Taxonomy (NCBI): domain Eukaryota; kingdom Metazoa; phylum Chordata; order Crocodylia; family Alligatoridae; genus Alligator; species Alligator sinensis. The sequence continues at coordinate 1,281,299 of NW_005842191.1, forward strand.
GTTGTGAACTCTGAGCAAATGTGGGTGGCCAGACCCAGAAAGGGTTGGGGTTAAGACCTACCCTTCTCTTCAGCATTTGCTCTTGACACCGAGCTTGGATTCCACTTTAGGGGTTGAGTACCTGAAAGTTAGGCTTTGTTGATGCTCAGCATCACACTTTAGTTTCTTTGTGGATATAGCTCAGGTCATGCAGGAAGTCAAGTGGGGAAGCGAACGTGTCTCCTGAGCTCCAAGTTTAACACCACAACTGCTGGACTTGCTCTGCTGTCATGCACAAGTTAAAAGTGAAATAATGTAGTCAGGATTAATATTTAAATGGTTGTTATAATGAATCATTAATAAAAAGTTAAGCAAGTGTTAGTCCAACAGGTGAAGTTCTATCTTAACCACCTTTTATACCTTATGATATGTTTAGAATAATCTAACATGTTGTAAATCAAACAGACTTAATTGTGACACTGTTATAAACAGAACCTAGCTGTAAATCAGTTTGCAGGGAAGCTGGAAGTAACTCTTTGTTGGCAGTTTAAAGAGGAGTTGCAAGTAGTGAGACCTACTGTATTTTCTTTAAGCGTCTGGCACGCTGGAAGAGGAGAGGACCAAACTGAATAGACTATTGATTTCATAGACATTAGGGCTAGAAGAGACCCCGCGAGATCTTTGGGTCCAGCCTCCTGCCCAAGGGGCAGGAAGTCAGCTGTGGTCAGATCACCCCAGTAAGATAAGCATCCAGACATTTCTTAAAGGTGTCCAGATTAGGTGCTTGCACTACATCTGGGAGAAATCTGTTCCAGACTCTGGAGACTTGGATGGTAAAGAAGTTTTTCCTTGTGTCCAGTCTAAAATGGTCTTCCAGTAGTTCGTGACCATTCGACCTTGTCTTCCCTTGGGGTGCCCTGGCGAACAGACTTTCTCCCAGTTCCTGATGCACACCTTTTACTGCACTTTGGTTTAGCAATTTAACTTTTTAATTTGTTTGTGTATATGTTGAACCCAGCATTTGTGTATACACTGAACCAAAACAAATCTGCATAGTGAAAATGTCAAACAAGACAACCTTCTTCCCCTGTACAAAATAAACACGAATGTTTGTGTGTTTCACTTTTTAAAAGAATTCGGAGCAATAGCCAAGTAACTTCTGGAATGCTTTAATAATTCTACTCGGTTATTGGACCAATGGGTAAAAGGGACTGGTGAAATGCATTTTGAAAAAAAGTATGTTTTACTCCTTGAGTCACTTTTTTTCTCATTATCTGCCTCTAAATGTAACTGCAACCTGTTCTTACATTATTTCTCAGGTTGGCCATCTCATAAAGTTAGCTGAATCTAAAAGCAACAATACCCCTGTAGGGTAATATTATCACTCATTGCTCCCAATTGATTGCATATCACTTCTAGTGCTGGGCAGTTGTGTTGCAAAGGATTAATTATGATGAATTCCCTTTTAAAAATATTGTTTGAACTGGCATAGTGGGTTGTATGGTAGGGTGCCTTTAACAGTCTGTATTCTGCAGATGTTTTGGAAAATGGGTTCCAACTTTTGCCAGCTAACTTTTTTTCTTTATTTGGACTGAGTGCATTTTTGAAGTTGCATCATTTCCTTGGTAAGAACAGTATTTTATTTTTGACCATAGCATTTGTCAGGTGGGAGGAATCCTAGGTTTCAGTTGCTGAGAGCTGCTTAGCATGAGCCCTCTGGTGGTGACTCGATGGACAACTTGAGCAGTTTTCTATAGTACCTTTCCCATGGAAGTTAGATCCATGATCTCTTGGGGATGCAAAGGCTTCATTACTATTTGGCAGAGGGCTGTTACTTTGGCTTAGAATGTAATGCATGGCAACTTTGTTTTTACAAGCTTCTTTCTTTTCAAGCAGTAAGGACCTCACTAAAAAAATAACTGTAGTATGGGTGGTATTATAGCTAACTATTAGAATTACTGTTTATGCCTACATCTTGTGTTTAGGAAACTTTTTCAGTGTATAAAGTACATCACTGTGGGTTTGTTTGTCTGTTTGTTTGTTTTGTTAATCTCATGGAGAAAAGGAATAAAAAGTTCCTGTTATATAAATAAGCCTGCAAACCTACATAGAGGATGCAGACATGTGGCTGCATTTCTGGAGTCAGAAGTGAATGTCTGTTCATTTGCTTATTGGTTCAGTGTGAGTAGCTTGGAGACTAACCTGTGAAGATTGAATCAATTCAGCCTTTGGCTTTTTGACTGTACTTAGCCTAAAGTAGTAAATGGGGAATACAAAGTGATGTAAGTTAATTCTATACTGAAATATTACATCTTGCAGGAGATTGCAGGCAGTTGCAATGAGATAAGTAAATGTAAAGGCATAACAATGACCATTGAAATATCACAAATAGATTAATATTTATGTGCCACTCTTCCCAATAGAGGCTCAGGGTGGCTTAAAAGAGAACTGAATAACTTATAAAGAGAAAAATGCTTATAAAACAGGAGGATACAAAACAGAAACACGCTTAACAGTATCCCAACCTAGCTTTGTTTGCCAAGTACATGCCCAAATAAGGTTTTACAGTTCTTCTGAAACATGTCCAGTCTAGGGCCCCGGTGGGCCTTGGGAGTGGGAGGTCCAGAGCAGAAGGGCTACTACTAATGTATGGACAGGGGTTCGTCTTCACAAATTTGTGACTTTTTTTGTACATGATACTGGATTATTGAGAAAAATGTGCATATTGGCATGCACCCACTTGGCAGAGAATGTTTTCTGTTGTGGGCTGTGCAGTGGCAGTGAACAGGTCCTTTTGTCCAATGATCTGGCACTCCAGTGAAATAAGGTATTTTGTGTTGTTTGTACCTCAGTTAGAGTTGCAGTCATTGCTTGTTTTTAATGCTTTCATGCGTTCTTATTTTTCCTTGCCCTAGAAGAATCTCACACCAAAGCAATGCAACTAGGAAAACAGCTATTGCTGTTCTTGGCCTGCTGCAGTGCTGAACTGCAATGTCTGATGAAAAGAGGCTTTATCAACAAGGAGGGGAGTGTAATGAAAGCTCAGTTTAGGAACATCTAAAAACAGCACTGTAGAGTACTTAAATTTTGATTTTAACCTGAGTAGTAATCTAAAAATGGGATATGGGGATATACAGAAATATACATTTACAAATTCAAAACCCCTTACAGAACTACTAATGTTGAAATATTTATGCATCGGAGACTAAAAAGGAGGATCCTTTTCGTGGGTTTCCCTTACTTTCAGATCCTGCATCATGGCAGAGATGTTTTTTGGCCATGGGATTCTTCAGAATCAGTTGGCACTGCTCCTTAAGCCTGGAGAGTTACTGTTTTTAAAAAGAACAAACAAAAACCTCTGGTTTGAGAGCACTTCCAGCCTCAAGATCATCTGGGAAGTAAACAGCAGGAGCATTGAATTTGCACATAACTATATGGCACAGCTTTAGTTGGGTCTGCAGTTGGCCAGTCTTTGGTCAGAAGGCATGTTCCAAATCCAACTTGCTAGACTAGAGACAGTAAATTGTCCAGGGAGGAAGCAAGCTTAAATTCAACTACTGGAAGTTACATATCTATTATTCAAGAAAGAGGCCAAAATTGTGAATTTTGGAGATAAGTATTTGGCACAACACTTAAATAGGAAGGAGTGGTATTTAACTGCCAGTTTAAAGGGGCACGGGGTTGGTGCTCATACGGTTTTTTCTTGAATATTACACAGCTGTACCCTTAGGCGTATGCTAGCTACACCAAAGATCTTCTATCCTCGTGTCTTTCAGACTGGATTCTGCAATAGGTCATCAGGGGTTCTGCAAAGAGATTGGGGTAATGGAGAGGGCTGGGAGGTGGTACGCTGTCACTGTCAGGCTCAGTCTCCTGGCTCTGCATCAGTCTTTAGGACTGGGGTAGGGGTACCATAGCAGAAGTGATATGAAAGGGTTCTGTGACTGTAAGACGTCTGAAAACCACTGTTCTAGCCCTTTTGTTTTTATTCAGTGGTTCCTTCTGTGTTGGTAAGGTGCTTGGTGTAGTGATGGCAGAAGGAATTCTTGAATAGGAGAGTACATTATCCACTGTGCTTCTGGGCTTCTAGGAGTTATTTCCAAAAATTGAATTGGTCTATTGATGGATTGCTTCTCTCTGTAATGGCTTTTATTTCCCTTAGTGTTCTTTTGTTTGAGCTTCATAGCATCAAAGAGTATACCTGTCTTTGGTTCAGATAAACAGAGGTGTTCCCAGAGTGCCTTCTGCCCCCTGAAGCAGTAACAAAGCAACTTCTTTTAAGGGAGCGTCTCTGTACAAGCTGGATAACACCCAATAATTACCAAATGGATGTGTTCTCAGGGAATCTGCTCCAAAATTGCTATACTGTACAAGGAAGGGGTTGGCAAATCATCAGAAATGAGTCTGAGATTTAGGGCAGGTGCAACTTCTTAATTGGCTTCCTACAGGTAAACAACATTTCAAGAGCTGACCTCCTATTTTACACCAGGCTTGAAATGGGTCTTCAGGTTGATGTCACCCCTGCCAATGAGTTTCCACATGTATAATTTGGTGTTGCATATACCGCAACTCTGCAGAAGCCAGTATATTTCAGCTTTACTGGTAACTTTTATATATATTTTCCCAAGATCACCTGTAGTCTTGAGTAGCCTTCAGACTGCTCTGAGAGAAACATTTTTAAATGCATCTATGAGCTACAAAGTAATTTGGATTTAATGCTTTGTAATGTTATAGAGAATACAGATTAGGACCAGCTTTTGAGATATATATATTTTTTTTTTTTAACTTCTCTTTGGGTATTTAAAAAAAAAAAAAAAAAAAAAAAGACCTGTGGTGTAAGGTGAGTGAAGCACCCCTGTGAGAGCTAGGGTTAGTGATGTGACCTGAACCATGTAGAAGTGGAAACTCAGCTGTTGGGCCACATTTTATGCAGGTGCATCTCAACTTGGGTTGAACCCATCAGGACACCAGCTCATAGGCTGCTGCAATTGCTACTGTATTCCATGTAGTATTTCTTAAATGGGTAGCAGAAAAAGACCAGCCTTATACAATGAATGTGTACTTTAAGAAGAAAGTGCTGGAATTGTACTGTAGTCCACAACCATGCTGAAGACCCTTGCTTCAGTGGTTTATAAGTGTATTGTGGTGCCATCTAGTGGTATATTCTTAAAAACAAATAACATGCTACTAACAGGAGGTGCAATCATAGTTGATGTTTGTAAATAGAGCTCTGGAGTCCCATGATGGTTCCTGCCCCTTCTAAAGAGGAAACAGACCCTGCTATACTATTTTTAGCTAACCTGAGACTTTGCATGAGCCTTGCAGCTCGAGAAGACTATTGGCAAAATTTTAAGATTGGAAAACTTTGTTTTTTGCAGAACTTTTAATTTTAAAGACCCAATCTACTAACTTGAGGCTACATTTATTTAGTTCTCCACAATGAAGACTGCTGCCTCTGATTTGCTTTTAGGAAGGCTTAATACTATTGTGATGATTATTGGCTAAAACTAAAATTACTTTTAGCTGAGAGTTTTTGGGTGATTTTGGAGAATTTTTACTATCAAAGTTTCTATGAAATTTGGAAACCATGTTTAATGTTACTCTAAGTCTCTGGTTCTGAAGAGAGCCTTTTGATTTCCACTTAAATCATCAAGGCAGAAAAATTCTTTTTTTCTACATCTTAGTCTTCTCTTAGAACAGGGGTGGGCAAAATGCGGCCCACCAGGCCTTTCTATGTGGCCCGCAGGGCCTCTGAAAAAAATTTAAAAATGAATATTTATCTGCCCCTGGCTGCCTGTCATGTGGCCCTTGATGTCTTGCCAAAACTCAGTAAGCGGCCCTCTGCCCAAAATAATTGCCCTCCTCTGTCTTAGAATTTTCTGTCCCTCCAGCTGTTACCAGAGTGCTCCAAGACATCCATTCCTCTGGTCAGGCAGGACAGTGTATTAGAGCTCCTTGTATTTAACTCTTGAAAGCAAAATTTTGTTTTGCAGATGGTATGGAAAACCTGGGATGTTTATTTGGGGCCACAAGTTGTTATGGAAATAACTGAAATGAGTGGTGAATCTGATTGGGAAATGTGTAGAATGAAGTGAAGTCTGATTCTAAACTTAATCACTTTTACCTTAGTACCAAGTAAAGAGATCCTTATAAATGTTTCCAAGTGCAACAGTAATCAGTTTTTTTGTAGGATCTGATTGCCAGTCCCGATTCACAGTCTTGTTGCTTGGACACCTGGAGTGACATGTACCATATAGGTTTCATTAGCACCATTTTATTACCTTCTCTGAATATTGTCAGGCAATGGAAATAGTTTGGTTCAGAGGATTTATTTGACCAAATGGGCAGCTTGATTGCAGAATACAAATGCTCAAGTATTATATCAGCAGTTAACTCCTTCTGTCTCTCCCTTGGTAGGTTTGAAAAAGGACGGATCTACACATTCATTGGAGAAGTGGTGGTTTCTGTGAACCCTTACAAAAACTTGAGCATTTATGGGCGTGACATGATTGAACAGTACAAAGGACGGGAACTGTATGAGAGGCCTCCTCACCTGTTTGCAATTGCAGATGCTGCTTACAAGGCTATGAAGAGACGATCAAAAGACACCTGCATTGTAATATCAGGTAAACTGGAAAAGTCACTCCTGTTACTTGAGAATTGGTTGACCCTCTTGTGATACTCCAGCAGGAAAGGAGAGGTAGAACAAATTGGCTAATGTCAACACTTTGCTATTTTTAAACCCTTCATTTGTATGCTGTTTGCATACGTGTAATTCAAAGACAATTCCCTTATGTGTTTTCAAGAGCTTGTATCAACATCTAGTTCAATCTGTGTTTCTGTGTAGCAGTAAGCTGAAAGTGATTTTTTTCCCCCTTGCTATGCCTCTTCTCTAATGAATGGTTTAGAAGAGATTCTGTTAAGTCCTGTCCTTTTCTCTTTGAGAGCTGTGACTGTCTCCCCCAGCCTAGGTGACTAGGGTTATTGTTTCTGTAGCATTAGAACCCCAGCCATTAGTTTGGCCATCAAAACAAAAGGAGAAGCTTGTGCTGTGAACTGTTGCCATCCAGATCCTGGTACTTCATTTCCATGATGTCCCTATGCTCTAGTAGCCTCAGAAGCAAGAGACCAAGATAGCAGCTGAACACTAGCCTCTTGTATTAGACTTCACTGCCTGGCTACTTGCAAGCCTCTGTGTGCCAACTTTTTTCTTATAACAATATTCTTTTTGATCCCCTGCTTCCTAGGTCTTGTACAAACCTGTGAAATCATACATCACTAGTTCTAAATTAACAACCAGGCAAGGCTACAATTATATTAAAAAGCAGTTCAAAGGCAAAAATGCTTTAAGCTATTAACATAGAAATGGGACATGACTGCAGTGACTAGTGATTTCCCTTGACTTCTGTTCTTTTCTTGGCTTATGGTACCCTTTGCTGTCTTTCCTTAGGTGAGAGTGGAGCTGGAAAAACAGAGGCTAGTAAATACATTATGCAGTACATAGCAGCCATCACTAATCCCAGTCAGAGGGCTGAGGTGGAGAGGTAAGAGCCCCACAGAAACACATGGGAAGAAGATTGCTCTATTGCCATGATTGTATTTTTTTTGGTGTGTTTATTGCCAGGGCATCTGCATTTCTTTTATAATTGCATGCAGTTGTCGTGGCACTTCATCTTTTTTTTGCAGGCAAAGTTGTTGACTCTTGGAAACTGAAATAGATTGTTAACAGACAATTGGGTACGAGGGTCAGGAGTAAGTCCAGCCCTTAATTTCAACATTTGGGAACAGATTACAAGGTCTTGTTTAGATATTGGACAACTTAAACTTCATAAAACCAAATGGCCATGTACATTGCAATGAAGTGCTTCATGGAAGGAATATAATCTTGTCTTAATTCAGCATTTCACATTCTTGTGCTTCTGAATGTCTAAATGTGCCCATTGGACACAGAAAAGGCTTTCATAACAATGATTCTAGCTTTATAGACTAATGCAAACTAAACTGAGCTTGGAGCAGGCTTGCAAGTGACATGCCTGTCAGGAAAGAGATTGACTGACTGAATGAGTTAGTACTTCAAGGGCTCAGGTTCAAGTTTACTGATCGGTTGCAGAAGTTAATTCTCAGATGGATCCAGAGGGGGTACATTGGTGTAGCTGCACCCCCGTTTCAGATTCCACTACACCAGGGGAGCCTCCAGAGACTTTTAAAAGTTCCTAAAGCAGGTGAAAATCCTCTCTCCCTTTTCCTTCCTACTTGAAGGCACACCTCCTCCCTACCCCCACCTGCCTTTCTCCCCTGTCCCAGGGGCAGGGAAGCACCAGAGTCCTGCTTGATGCATTGGGACTGAGTTTATCTGAGGACCAGCACAGCAGCAGCAGCAGGGATGGACAGGGAGTTTCCCTTCTTTGTCTGTCATAGGGCCAGGCAGGGTGTGTGGGGGGGGGAACTACTGTCCAGCCACCCTGTTGCTGCTTTCCCCTCCCCAACTGAACTCAGACCCCACTCAGCCCAGCTGGCTGTGGAGCTTCTCTGCCCCTAAGCAGGGAAGAAAGTAGCAGTGGCAGGCAGGGGAGGGGGCAGAAAGAGGAAGGGAAGAGATGTGCCTATGAGCAAGAAGGGAAAGGGAGTGGGGAGTTTCATCTGATTCAGGGATTTAAAGTCCCCAGAGGCTGCAGTGGCACAGTTTTCTCTCACTGGTGAGAGCAAAAGAGGCTGGGAGCAGGGAAAGCAGCTACCCCTACATTGTAGCTGTACATTGTACAGGAAATCTTGCCACCCCTGCCTATTCTAGAGCCTGAAGGCAGGAAGTCATAGAAATATGGGAAAGTAGGGCTGGAAGGGACCTCAGGAGGGCATCTAGTCCAGCCCCCTGCTCAAGGCAGGATCATTGGTCTGAACCACCCTAGACAAGTGTTTGCTTAACTTGGTCTTAAACTTGGGGAGCAAACCCTACCCTCACACGCAACTACCAGGCATAATGCTCAAAACATTAAAACAGCCAAATTTGCCACAGGTTAAGCCAGGGGATGAGAGCATTGTCAGTATCCTGCAAATAGAAAGACAGGAAGTTGCTTGTTAAGATACATGCTCAGGAGTTCAGAGGAAGACGACCATGCCCCACTAACATGACCCTGACTAATGTTCCCCATGGCCCGCTAACAGTCCATTGAGCTGAAGTGTTCCAGGATAGTACGGCACTTTATGCATATTTGCCCATATGTAAGTTAACACCTAGTTTCAGGGAGTAAGTTGTACAGTCTTGCTGTTGTTGAAATCCTCCCCTATAAATGGTTTGTCAATAGAAATTAACTGTACAATCTAGGAATCCCCAATTTGAAGACTTGTCCTGTTCTGTTTTCCCTCGTATATATAAACTAGAGTGAAGAACATGTTGTTGAAGTCCAACTGTGTGTTGGAAGCCTTTGGCAATGCCAAAACCAACCGTAATGACAACTCCAGCAGATTTGGAAAATACATGGATATCAACTTTGATTTCAAAGGAGACCCTATAGGTGGGCATATCAGTAATTACTTACTAGAAAAGGTAAGCTGCATTCAGATGTGGAGTGCAAGGTTTGGATTTATTATTACACATTGTAAAACACAAAATGTTTATTTGTTTTCCTCCCAAATGTATGTCAAGTCATTTATTATGTATTATATGAAGATGTTTCAGATCTAGACCTTAATTGCTCTGAGTCAATAAAAGTATAACTGAAAAAATATTGTAATACAGATACTAACTTAGTGCAACACACACCTTGAAAACCATTGTTTTCAGAACTCTTTCCATCACAGAATTTCTGCGGGGGGGGAGAGGTGTGTGTGTGTGTGTGTGTGTGTGTGTGTGATCCTAAAATCAAATCTGAGATTAATTAAAGATCTCTACAATTGCCTCCCACAGAAATTCCTTGCTTTGGGATCTCACTGGTCAAAAAATAACATGAAGATTTCACTGTATACATACAAATAGCAGTGTCTTTGTTTAAGTATTACATTGAAGTGATACCATCATCTTGCATGGTCATCTGTCAATTTTATATTGCATTTTCCAGGAAACAGATGACAACAATGTCTTTTTGGCTTCTAGACTGTAGTGGCTAAAAAAAGAGACGATACACACATGAAACCCAGACTTCTCTCAAACATGAGAGAGAGCAGTGAGCTCAGTTTCTCAAAAGGATTTTTGTATATCGTATGGCTTTCATGTATAGGTCTGACCCCATCTAATAATTATATTTTTGTCCTTTTCTCTATAGTCTGTTTTCAGAATAAACATTTTGATGTTTATATACTGAGTGTTTACACTTGACACTTCTGTATAGCATTATGATTTAAGCCAGTGATTCTCAACCTTTTTGGCCTTGTGGGCCACATGAGTGGTGTGGATCCATCTGTGAGCCAAATTGAGCCCTGGGGCCTGGCTCTGCTCCCTCCTTGCCCTGAATGCCGGAATTGGGCCTTGGGAGCCTGATGCTGCTCTCTCCTGCCCCTTGCATGCCAGGATTGGGTCTCGAAGGCTCGCCCCCTACACCAGGACTGGGTCCTGCCTGCCCAACACTGCTCCCTCCTGGCTCTCTGTGCTGGGATTAGGAGCTGGATCCAGCACGTAGGACCCAAGGCTCTCTATGGGTCTGGAGATTTGGCAGTACAGGAGCAGGCACAGCTCTCCTGTTGCCAATTCTGGGCCTGTGGGGAGTCCCGTGGGCCAGATGACATGGTGCTGCAAGCTGAATCTGGCCCATGGGCTAGAGGTTTAGCACCCCGGATTTAAGCCATGAAGCCATAGATAAAAACTTTTCAAGTGCTTTTGACTGCCATCCTATTCCTATTTCTATTTTAATTTTAAAATGGGTTATTTTGGAAGTCACATATGGATTTATTTGGTTAGCAGACAGGAAATGCCTTTTCAGTGCTTCATAAAGAGGTCTCTGATTTTTAAAAAAAAAATTTTAGGTCAGCTAAACATGTCTGAGCTTAAAAACAATTATTTTTACAGTAAGCAACTTGCTAAATCTCAATGGATTTTTTTCTGTTTCACAATCCTGATGATTCCCTTAGAAAAACTGGTAGTCTGACTCTCCTTAACAAAAACATCATAGCAGACATGACTGCAGTAAGCTTTCATTTATGAGAGTGCAAACACACAACATATGACATACATGGGTGCAGCTTATGTCATTTAGTATATGAGAGGCAAGGCTTTCTGTGGCTGATATCTTTTATCAGATCAACTGCATGGTTGGGATACACTTGGACAAGCTTTTGAATGTGGTACATTCTTCTTCAGCTCTGAGACCTGAATCTATCCTAACCATACAATTGGTCCAATAAAAGGTATCACCCACAAAAATTCTTGCCTCTTTTATTACATATTTCCTGGACCCTCATGGCTACACTATCACTCCAACACTACCATTATTTAGTATACTAATGTTAGGCTGCTACCCAGAGGTAAGCTGATGATAGAAAGTGCTACAACAGCCTTATCATTAGATGTTGGCAAGCTGGAAATAGGATTTGCATTGAGCATAACTACTCTGGGATGAAACTGACTGGAGCTGTGGACACACAGCCACAAGTTACTGGTGTGACTTACACCCAGGTATAGTTATTCCTGATTTTCTGAGCAGCAGCTTTACCCAGAGTGGAGTGACTTATGCAGATGTAGGCTTGCATATTTGTCTGCTCTACTCTTACACTTGTGTAAAGGCAGTTCACATCAGTGTGAATGTCAGTCTGTTCCCTATGACTTCATTCTCATAAAATATTCTCTGTTTGCCAGTGAAGGCTTTAAAGAAAGTTAAATGACACTGCCCAAAACAACATTTGTTGCTATGAATTCATTGGGTTCAGCATTCATTGAACTTGCAGAATACTATAGTGGTCAGTGGTTGCATCATTACTATGACCTTGAAGTTCCAGTGTAACTTAATGATCTTCCTTCTGCTGTATTTTACTCGGACTTAACTTGCTTTGAAAATTTCTTTCCCTTGTTTTTAAACATTGGTTTTGGGTTGGTTAGAAGCAAGGTGCAACTTGAACAATGGTGGAGAGGTGCCACTCCTTTGCCTGTCTTTGGTATGTGAGCAGAAGAGTTTACAATATGCAGCATTTGCTGGTAGTCACATGGTACTGTTCCTGTTTTCCAGCTGTTAATTATATTGGATGCTAAAAATGACTCTGTGATTTCTGCATGAAAACAGTTACCATTGTTGCTATAGATGCTGCTGCTGAAGATGTTGAGCTTGAAAAATAGCCCATTGTTTTTTGTCATCTGTGTAATGTTTCTGGTTGGCCTTGATTCCCCATGGATCAGGGTCTGCCCTGTGTCATACTCAGCTAATAATGTTCATAAATAGCTTTTTGTGGGAGGAATTTTATTAATGGTATTGAATAATTGCATTGGCATTCTAAGGGAGGGCATTTAAGAAGCACCACTGTCAGTGTCTAAAAATATGTATCTTGTATTGGTTTCTCACAGTCACGGGTGATTGTGCAGCAGCCAGGAGAACGAAGCTTTCATTCTTTTTACCAGGTAAGGCTGTCTTATTTAGACCAAGAAAACAGCTGACTTATTCTTATGCCCACGGGAAATTACAGGCAAAGTGATCAACACTTTCCTTTTGTGAGCACTCCATGAAGGATTCCTTTTGTAATCACATTTAAGCTGATGTTCTTCCAGATTCTGCAGCTGACTGAAGATGCCTAGTTTTTTTTGAGGAAAGGACTATAGAGAGGTGAAATATTCCCCATACTCAATTCTGTGTTAACATTGTATAAGCTTAACAGGGCATATGGGTGAATTTACAATAGTATTGTGCTTGGGCTTTGACTAACTAATTTGCAGCAAGTCTAATTCTCTTCTTTCTTGTAAGTCACCTAAAATTCAGAGTTAAGTAACTTCATGGCATGGAGTACATTTTAAATCTTCCTTCATTGCCCTGCTGGGAAAGGAATTGGCCTGTGAGAGTAGCCCTCTTCCTTCTCTCTTTATAAAGAGAACTGTCAGCATGCCACCTCTGTTCAGCATGCTGTGATGGTATGTTGGTCCCTTTCTAACAAGTTGCATCCCCAAAGGTATATTCCTTGCTACATGCTGTGAGACCTGTCTGCTCCTGCAGCTTGCCAAAATATGTGTTTGATGTCATAACTGCACAGGGGGACATTAAGAGGTTTAAACTTGTCTTTCTGCCTGCAAAAGCAAGTGAGTGGAAAACATCTCCTTGGAAAGCCCTTCCCTTGTTGTCATGGCTCTGTAATGGTGCAGGTAGCATGTGTCACAGTCACAGTGCTTGCCCAGCCATTGCGTCTTACTGGTAAATCCACTGGGCAGTAGTTGTCTGGCATCAAGTACCACAGCTGTGGTTTCCATGTTATTAATCAAAATGGAAAGTTATGATCATGTTTATTCAGCCTGAGGAAGAAGGATCAGAATGTATTAAACACTGGTCATAAGTAAATGACTTGGGCTAGTACTCCAACCACAAAATTATTGGAGGACGTTTTGTTTTTTTGATTCGTGATTTCTTTTTTTTATGCTATTTGTACAGCTTCTCCAAGGTGGTTCTGATCAGATATTGCGTTCGTTACACCTTCAGAAAGATCTCTCTTCATACAACTATATCCGTGCTGGAGCTCAGCTAAAGGTGAGGCTGTTGTCAACAAGTTTCAAGTAACTTGTGTAAAAACTGAAAATATACCTAGAAGCACTCATGCTCTTCCTCATATCAACAGTTTAAGGCTTGTGAGAAGATAATAAAAGGTGCAACCTATTATTTGGATTTTTAATAAGGGTTCTGGCACTAAACGTCATACAGTTGTGGACCTGACAGAAAAATTTAGGCCATTTCCTCCACTTTCTCTAGTCACAGATGAAGGGATTAGACTCAACAGCATGGACATTGCCAAGGCTGCTGATACAGTAAGAGGTGTTGGGGCAGATGCCCCAATACTACCACCCTCTGAAAGATCTACCAGATATTCTAAGCTAGTGCCTACAGGGGAAGTAGACAAAGCAGGCATAATGCAGTACAGCCATCACTTTCAGAGGGTGTCCATTCCTGACATCCAGTACATTCTTAGAAGAGGTCCTTGAGCAGATGAGGAAGGAAAACTTATCCTTTTTTGAGGACAGCAAGTTTCCTGCACATAGTTAAATATTTTTGGAATAATTGCAGAACTCAATCCTGCTGATTCCTTTTTTTTTTGTGTGTGTGTACTGCTTATGAGGAAACTTTTTTTGGTTTTTTGAGTGCCTTCCTGGTTACCTGCTCCCCTTGTGGAGGGCAACATGGCAGACAAATTTGGAAAGCACCAAGTCAGACCTGCACGGCTTTTCCTCTATGCCACCCAAAACCTCACCCAAAAATGGGAATTAAGATATCAAATGCATATCTCAAAACACTCTTTAAAATCAAAACTTTGCTCATATGATCTTTGACCGACTTTACTTGTACATATAGCGTATCTTTCCTTGAAGAAAGAAAAGAGAATTCCAGTCATGTCATTAAAAGACTAGGAAAATACAGGACTATGGTGCCCACCTGCCATGGTGGGTTACTATAACCTTGGCCCTGCCTCCTCCATACAGGAGTTGGCAGTGTAGTGGTGAGGGTGGACTGCTTGGGACTGGCATGTGAGCAGGCAGTAAGGGATCAATCTAAAAATTCAGAATCACATTGCCTTTTCTCTGAAAAGATGGTGGGTTACAAAGCTGGTGGTACCTGGGGCTGTGGTCCATATGAGTTTCCAGCATAAGACTTGGACAGACACTTTTACCCTAGTGTAACCTTTGGTTTTGTACACTGGCATAAATTTATATCAGGATTGAGAGCAGGCATACATGCAGCTTTCTAGGGTAGCTGCACAAAATAGCTACTGCAGTGCCTCACCATTGAGGCAGCAGGGGAGCCTGTTTGTGTTGAGCAAATGACTACACTGGGATAAGCTGCAGACAAGCTACTTCTACACCACTGTAATGTAAATGGGTGTAATTTACCTCTGATTATTTCAGGAGTAATTCTAACCTGGATTTATTGAAATGACCCCAATGTAAGTGTTTACAACATTGGTTCTCTTTTTTTTTTCTTTTTAAATACTGGTGTAAACATACTGTCTTTATAGGTCCGTTGGCACAGTTTTGTCCTATTCTTAATCTCAAGCAATCCTGG
>NW_005842191.1:1296524-1325996 GCF_000455745.1 Alligator sinensis
AGAGTGAAGGCATAAGAAACTGATCTCCTGCAAATCAGACTGCTGCAATGCATTTACCGCCAGAGGCTGTACATAGTCTTACCTCTAGCCTTGGCAAACTGGAAGAGTCTGAACTATCTGAACAAGTACTTAAAGGAGATTTCTATTTTTATATGCACTTTTATCATGCCAGGGAGAATGATCCTATTTTACATGGGCATTGCAGCTTTTTTTTCTATGTAATTCCATTTGGCAAATGCTCTTGTGATCTTTTGCAGGATCATGGTAGAATTAATGTGGACTTTAATGGAGAAGGAAATTCACTCCTATATCTTCCTAGACAGCTCTGATGATTAGGAGTATGAAGGGGAAAAAATAGGAAGTTCTGTTTCTGCATGCACAGCATAGCAAGAAGAAGATTAACTCTTTCTAGTTAGAAGTTAGATTAAGTAGAATAGAGTCTGCATCCAAAAGTATCATAACTTGCTGTTGGTCAGTGTTAACTAGTAGCTGATAGCTTTGCATTGGGAAACAAAAAATGTATGATTTGACCTCTCCAGATGTCAGGACTTAGGATCAGGAAGGAAATCTTTTTTTTGTAAAGTTAACATATTTGCTGCATGCCTTCCTATCTCTGCTCTTCTGAGGGGCAGCAATGAATATACTGGTGATGCTTTTCAGACTGAAGACGTTATATAACTTATCTTTTGGCCTGATCCAGAATGGACCTTTGGATCCCTTTGCAAAGGCCCATCCTCCCTCCAGCTGATAAGCTCAAAATGGTAGTCGGATGAAGTTACTAGTGACCTTGCAGACCCCACAAAGGAGTGAACAAACAGTATATTCACCAGCTAGTACACAGTCTACACTTTAAGACCCTTATTTCAGTAACAGAATCGAATACCATCTTTTCTCACATACACATGCCCTGGAATATAATACACATCTTGTTTTTCAAAGGCAGAATGAAAGAACAAAAGATTTTTCCAGAGCTGTGGTCACATAGAGCAGGTATGTGGCCTAATTTTCAGCTGACTGGCACACCATTTCCTGCTTAGGTAAAGCTGGAACTCTATCTGTTACTGAAGACTGGTCTTCATGGTTGGATCAATGATTCTGAAAACTGCTAAACAATCTCCAGGGCTGTGAAATAGAAGGGGGCAGATCAGGAGCAACTAGCAGATAGCAGAATTGCCCTAAGAAAGGTTAGCCTGATTAGTGGAACATCAAGACCCTTAAAAAGGAGAGAGTCATTAACACTAGGTGTCTGCTTAAATCTACGTAAATTTAGAATGACTAATTTATGCTTACTTTAATAAATATAACCCATTAAGATAGGTGCCTATGCCTTGGCTGCGGGGAGGAGGGATGAGAGGGTGGCCACCATTTTGAGTATAACTGGAGCCAGGCAGAGCAGCTCTTGGCAAGGTGGCTGTCGCCCTTCATGCTGCTGCCCCAGCTGGTGCTCTGCCCCCACTTACCTCCTCTGCCCCTCCCAAAGTGGGCTGCAAGGCCAGGCTGCAGTGGCAGTGAGAGGACCACTGGCTCCCACTGGGGAACCACTATTTTATTTTTATTACATTTTTCATTTTTTTTAAAGTTGGTTTTGCAGACATTTGCATATTTTGTGTGTTCCACAAAATACATGGTATCATGACTTGAGTTAGACCCTTATTTAATACCAGTGGAGTGAAGAGCAATGAACTGTTAAGTCCTCTGGCTGCCTGAATAGTAATGCCACAACTGCTGCACTGTGGAGCAGGAATTAAAGCAGGGTGCTTTTATCCTGGGCAGAAAATCTGCTTCCCCACTGAAGACATGCACCCCAGTTCTGGGAGGGAGTTGAGGGGAAGGTGCATGTCGTATGTGAGAAAATACAGTACTCCAAAAGTGGGAAAGTCCAGATATGTTCGCCTACAGTTTATATGCAATCTTTGATTATATGACCACATGGTTTCCACAAATCCATTAATTCTCTGAGGGGTAGAGGATGGATATGCAAAAGAGAATTGTATTGGCTGCAAATCTGGTATTTGACTTTGAACATTCTTTTAAAAAGTTCTTGGTTTGTCATAGAACAATAGATCTGCCATTGTCTCTTCTAAGGAAATGTAATTTAGTTTGTAATATGCTTGTTTTGTAAGGTGTTGCAGGTTGCAGAATGGCTGTCTAATGTTGCACCAACAATATCATTGCTGGTATTTGTGACAGGCTCAGTATTATTAGCTAAAATCTGTTTTTCCCCAGTGTTCCATCAATGACAGTGCAGACTTCAAAGCAGTATCTGACGCCATGAAAGTAATAGGCTTCAAACAAGAGGAAATTCAGACTGTGTACAAAATTCTGGCTGTTATCCTTCACTTGGTAAGTTCTTTGCTCATGACTTTTAGTAAGCTGCTCTTGAGCTTGTGGCAGGTTGGCCAGGCATTTTTATTTGTACTTCAAGTCAGGTTCTTTTGCACAGAATCTGTTGGGGGGCGGGGGGTGTTGTTTGACTGAAGAAGCCAACTCCTGTATCTGCCAGTGCTAACCTCAAGTTTCCCTGTGAGACGGGCATGACTGCTTTTGGGGATCTTGAGCTTGACAGACACACCAGAACATTCATGTCAGTTTTGTGGGGAATAACATTAAGCTGGAAGCTAGTTTCTAGCATGTTGTGGTGAGCTGAATAGATATGGGAAGTACTACAAATAATCTGTGCACTCTGTATAGTATCAGTTCCAGAACTTGGGCTCTTAGCAGATCAAACTTGTAGGAAACATGTTATGTTCATCTAATGCAGCTAAATATTGAATCAACTTACTTTTTTAGTCATTGATGTGCTGCTGCTTGCTGAAGTTGAGGGAATGGTTTGAACCTGAAGGTCAGCTAGGCTGTAACTCAGCAGTGGGCAAAATACAGCCTGTCAAGGGATTTTATCCAGCCTGTGGCAGATCCCTTGGCCCTGCCTGGCTCAGGTGTAGGGGGCAGCCCGGGTGTGGCATGTGTAGCTGGTTCCACCACCCCCAGGCATGCAGCTGACCGGGGGTGGCACAGTGGCTGGACTCCACTTCCCGGCAGGCCCAACGATGGCAGAGCCACTCGAGAGTTTTAGTGAGCTGTTGTGGGGGTGGGTGGCTGTTGACGCAGTCTGTAAGAGCTCTCTAAAAGTCCCTAAGTGGTCCTCCAGCCCAAATAATTGCCCACCCCTGCCCTAATTCATCAATGGGTAAAGGCATGATTTGTGTTTAATGAGCTGAAAAGCAAATCATTCACAGGAAGCTAAGGTGACACATTCCTACTTTATTTCTCACTATTGGAAAGGCTTGGGGACCAAATCTTCTCTTTGTTACCTGCTACAGGGAAATTTGAAATTTTCAGTGGATGGTGATACACCTGTGATTGAAAACAGTAAGGTTGTGTCAGTCATTGCAGACCTGTTGTCAACAAAATCTGACATGGTGGAGAAGGCCCTGCTTTTTCGGACTGTAGCTACAGGGCGGGATGTCATTGACAAGCAGCACACTGAGCAAGAAGCTTCATATGGCAGGGATGCTTTTGCGAAGGTTAGTATGTTCCCTTTTGGGGGGTTTGTTTTTACATGCAGCTGCTGTACAAATCACTACATTTTGTGGCTCAAGTTTCAACTTTTTTTTTTTTTTTTTAAAGCATCATTATTTTTTATTTTTTAAAGCTTCACCTTTTGGAAGACATCCTTCTGATCCGAGGTGTGCAGTAGCATTTAAATCTTCCCCATGTTGCTTTGCAAGATGCCCAAATCATTTTAACTGTTTGGTTTGAGATTCTGGAAGTCTTTGCTCTACAAGTCCATATTTAGACACGTCAAACAATGAATGGGATCTAGAGATGCCGCAGAAACAGGATTCAGACTGTTGTACCCAGTGTCATGAATTGAGCTGTGAACATTTTAAAAACATGTTATAAAAATAATAGAATCTGTTTTGAAAATGTGTCTGTAGCTGTTTGATTTTAACAGGATTTTAAACCTATATTTAGTGGTAATCTGAAAAACTTGAATTATAGAGTAATATGTCTCAGAGACCTGTAGATGCAACAAAATTGAAAACATGAGAGATGAGAAATTAAATCCAATATTTGTTTCTTTGCAGGCTATATATGAGCGCCTTTTCTGTTGGATTGTGACGCACATCAATGATATAATTGAAGTGAAGAACTATGACACCACGATACATGGGAAAAACACAGTCATTGGAGTCTTGGATATCTATGGCTTTGAGATATTTGACAACAATAGGTGGGTTTCTTGCTTGAGAGGAAATTTGATGCTTCAGCTTTCTTTCAATATGAAACTAAGCAATTCTCTTCTTTTTGCAGTTTTGAACAGTTCTGCATTAATTACTGCAATGAAAAGCTGCAGCAGCTGTTTATTCAGTTGGTTCTGAAACAGGAACAGGAGGAATACCAGCGAGAGGGGATACCATGGAAGCATGTGAGTGAACTGACAGGAGGCGGGGCTCTGTTTAAAGCCTAAGGAGTTATTTCAGTCCTATCCAACTGGTAGCCCACAGGCTGCATGCAGCCCATGAAGGTTTAATGTGCGGGCCCTGGACTTTCACTCAGCTGATGCTTTCCTCGTTGCTCCAGCTGCAATAGCAGCCAGTCTCTAGGCGAGTCTGGGGTCATGCTGAGACCAGCCAGGGATCATGGCTGTGAGTGGGAGTGCGGGGGGATCATGCCCATGGGGTGCAGCTTTAAGCAAGGATTTCACCTATGCAGTGCAATGATAGTGGTGGGAGGGGGAACATCCAGTATAACGGGTAGGGGGTGGGAGTAGGAGGGGAAAAGGCTGTGGGCAGGTGGCTCCTGGGGCTTTATTATTTGAATAGCCCTGAGCTATTGTAAGGCCCAGTCCTGAAGTTTTTCCCCACATCAGCTCCTCTCATCACTTGGACCTTTTTTTTTCCCAAGAGTGGGTCCCTTACCTACAAATGAGACTCAGGAAGAGGTTAAATGAAAATCTATAAAACCATTTTTCTATGCCCCTGGCTTTTGAATCTTGAATAGCTTCTAAAATATTATTTTGGCATCTTGGTACCCCCAGTCATAGGCTGGACAATAGTACTTTGTCTGATTACATCAATAGAAAGCTGTTTTAAAAGTTATGATTTGTTTAACTGACATTAAAAGGGATTTATAGAGTGAGATTTTGATTAGATGATGGCAGTTCAGAACTGTATGGCAGTAACAATCTTGATCCTGTATAAGTTTAAAAAAAATTGGTGGCAAAATGCATTGATTTGTTTCGCAAAAAAATCAGACCACGATAATATACAATAGGATTTTAGGAAAGTAGGGCTGCAAGGGACTTTGTGAGGACATCTAGTCCAGTGTCCTGCTCAAGGTAGAATCATCTGTGACTGAACTGTCCCAGCCAGGTGTCAAACCTGCTCTTGAAAACTTCCAAAGATAGAGATTCCAAAATTTCTTTAGGTAGCCTGTTCCAATGCTTGACCACACTCCTAACCTCCAACCTAAATTTCTCCTTCTTGAAGCTTGGGCCCACTGCTCCTAGTCCTGCCCCTACAGTCATGGATAAAAGCCCATTTCCATCCTCTGTGGAATTGCCCTTCAGTTATTTGAAGACTATTATCAAATTTCCCCTCAGTCTCCACTTCTCCAGACTAAATAACCCTAGTTCTTTCAGCCTTTCTGCATAGGTCTTGCCTCCCAGGACTTTTGAACCAATTATAAAAATTTAATAGGGGGGAACTCCTTAGAGAAATGCTACAGGAAGAATATTATACCTATTGCCCATATTTCTTGGGTAGCTAGAAAGCATTTTCCCTTTGTTCTTGTGTCTTACAATGTGACTGAGACCTGCAAGTGTCCAGAAAAACTGCACGGTAAATTCTGTATGGAGTTCACACTTTTTATCACAAGATCAGTGTTATACCAGTAAGGGAAATTGTCTCAAAATGGCTTTTTGGTGGACTCCCTGGGTAAGTTGCAGACTATACTAGTTTTGTATAGAGCAAGTACTGCAATAATCAGAAATCCATGAAAGATGGAGTGCTGCAGATCTTTCTATTATGTTGATCCACTAATTTTACAATAATAAAACTATTTTGAGCTGCATAGAGAAGAAAAACCAATTACAGAAGTGTATGTGGGATTGCCAAGGGGATTATTTTGATTCTGCCTGGTCCATTAGCCATCAAATTAGCCTGTTCCACTAGTTGTAGTGACTGGATAAATTTGAGCAGTTGAAATAAATGTCTACAGAACTGCTGTATCCTGACAAGAAAATCATTTACTGGACCAACATTTCTTTGTCTCCCCACTGGAATGAATGAGACTTCTGCTGATAGAGCCAAGCAGAGTTAAACCCTCTTTTCAGTTTTGATAATTAGACTTTTGCTTGCTTGAACATAGTCTAAATTCTAGTAGTTGGTATTCTATTTTTGGATTATCTCGACTCTCTTGAAGGATGAAGCTTATGTTACAAGTTGGAAACAAATATTAAAAATATGCTGCTCAGAATAAGAATTATTAATGTGTGTTCTTGCAATCTAGGATGTTTTCAGACAATAGGCTCTCTGTAGAGCACTTTTAGGTTCTGATTCTTAATTATGACTTGTAAAACATCACTGGTCCACAATTGCATATTTTGTCAATCTAGCAATGGTATACTGTGGCAGAAGATGAAAGATAGGGTCTCATGAAATAAATTTTTTTCACTTTGCAGATTTGCTTTGAGAGAGTGGTGGGTACTGAGCTCCTGTATAATGGGTCCAGTAGCTTAAGTTTAGAAAATTGGTATGATGTAATCTTATTTGCATAATTCTGTCTGGTTACTGATCTGTGCATAATACCTGCGCACCTCTACTTCTTTCTCACTCTAGCCAAAACCTATATTTATACTCTGGTGTTCTGCAGATTGATTACTTTAACAACCAAATCATTGTGGACCTGGTGGAGCAGCAGCACAAGGGGATCATTGCCATTCTGGATGATGCCTGCATGAATGTTGGAAAAGTTACGGATGAGATGTTCCTTGAGGCTCTTAATAAGAAACTAGGGAAACATGCTCATTTCTCCAGCAGAAAGGTAACTTGGTGGTACATGCAATCGGAAGCTTATGCCACCTCCCCTCACTTGCTGAACATGGCTTGTTATTTTGACTTAAAGGGAATGGGCTTGAGCAGTGACATGAATGAGCAGTGACATGAACTGGAGGCATTCTGTCATTGTGCTACAAAAACAGAGTTCTCTACTCTAGATTGAGGGCCATCTCATGCATTACACTTAGGACATGTTAATGGCACTTAATGTGAGCGTCTGCACATTCCAGCAGTAAAATGTGCTAAGTGTGCTCATACTGTAGCAAAGTTACAACTGTGGGAGGAATATCTTCACATCATATTAAGTAATGTGTGTAGCTATCATCAAACTGCTCCATGGAAATAATACGAGTTCAAGGTTCTGGCGTGGTATGGGGGCTAGGATCAACAAGCATCTGATTTATCAGTCCTAGCCCCCACACCATACTGCATGCAGTTCAAGATGGCCAGTGGCAGAGACCTGACTCACTCCATGGATTCAGTGACAGGTTGCTGAAACCTCTCCTGGGCTGGGCTCCCTGTGCTGCCTCCTGCCCATTGCTAACAGCAAAGATCTGACTTTGCCCAGCATGCCAGAGGGAGGTGTTTTCCATCTGGGCAGTGTTGGGCATTTGGCGGGGAGGGCATGGGGTTGCATATTCTCATTGGTAGATATGTGCTGAGGGTTAGTTTTGGGGTGAGGGGGAGAGCTCCAGCCTTGTCTAGAGTGGCTTGAGATTGTAGTAAGCATTACTGTATGACTGAACATGTTCCAAGCATGGTAATGCTTAATACTATCTCAGATCAAAACATGTGCCTGTGTCCTGTGACAAGGCCCTTAGTTAATAATGTTATAAAGCTTTGGGTCCAGTAGAGGGAGCTAAAGTATGCTCAATGCCCCAATAATTATTTTAAGGGAAAAGCAGCAGGATCTTAGATCTTGACATATCATGATGTCATTTATAACCAATAGATACCCAGTTTCAGTTCATGTGACTTACCTTCTCAAGCAGTTCTAATACACAGTGGCACTGAAAATGGCCCACACTCTTGCCTTACACAGCTGTATGATTTTTTTTCTCCCTAGCTACAAAATATGCTCATTTAAAATTATAATCTTGTAGGCCCTTTGATTTTTGTCACTTGCTACTATCTAAAAAATGTGGGTGCTGGCCTTATTTGTTTTTGTGAACCACTCAGACTGCATAATGCGATAGTATTTAATCCATGCATCTTTACTGAGACACATTTGTTTGAAATCTGTTGGTTAAAATATTGTTTTTTTTCTACTGTATAGAGCAGGAATAGATTATTAGCATTCTTGTATCAAAAATATGCTATAGACTACCTCCAGAGACTTTGAATTAAAACAACAGAGTTAGATCTGGCTTGTCTGAATGAAATGTGAAGGGGTAAACAATCTTCTTCCAAATTGTAGCATTTTCTTAAATGCATTTAACTTGGAGTATAACCTTTCACCCAGTCTGCCATGGGGATTTTTGGTAAACAGTGTTTTCACTTTTACAGGATTATTCTGCAGTTAAGGTCAGGGTTCATGTTATGAATACATCATGTTAGATTAAACAACTGGTGAGCTTCCTCAATGTGCCATTATTTCTACCACGCATAGTTGGGGCCCACGATTTTGGAAGACATTCTTTCCTTTGCTAGTGCTAATATTTGTGAATGAGTACAATCCTAAGGCTGTGACAAAATCATCAGCAAAGCTAACCGCACATCAGCTAAGCACAGATGCATGACAAATAGAACCAAGGAGGTGATACTTCCCCTCTATGCAGCATTGGTCAGACCACAGTTGGAGTACTGCGTCCAGTTTTGGGCACTGTACTTTAAGAAGGATGTGGATAGCTTTGAGAGGGTCCAGAGGAGGGCCACTCGTATGGTTAAGGGTTTACAGGCCAACAGGTCTCTCTGTGAGGAGAGACTAAGGGACCTGGACCTCTTCAGCCTCTGCAAGAAAAGGCTGGGAGGTGATCCTGTGACTGCCTATAAATTCATCAGGGGCGTGCAGCAAGGTATCAAAGATGCTCTGTTCACCAGGGTGCCTCTTGGGGTAACAAGGAACAATGGTCACAAACTGACAGAGCAAATTTAGGCTAGACATCAGAAATAACTTCTTTATGGTGAGGGTGGCCAAAATTTGGAACGGGCCTCCAAGGGAGGTGGTGCTTTCCCCTACCTTGGGGGTCTTTAAGAGAAGGCTGGATAGGCATCTGGCTGGGGTCATCCAACTCCAACACTCTTTCCTGCCCAGGTCGGACTTGATGATCTGTTAAGGTTCCTTCCGACTCTGATATCTATGAAACATTATCTTTAAAATTGGTATAGTCTGGGCAACAACTTTCCAGTGCTATCCTGCCAGTCAACTTTAAACTCTGAGGTAGAGTTCAGTTTCCATTTAAACTTTAATTTCAGAGATGAGACCAATTTGCAAGTGCTAACCAATAAAGGAGATAGCTGTTCCTGCTCTGCATCCTTCACTATGCTGGTGTCCAGGAAATGAGTTTGCCAAACAACCAGGGAGGTTATAAAAGGGGTTATGAGGGAGATTATAAAAGGAAAAGACAATTGATTGAACTCGGAGGTGTAGTGAATTCATTTAATGCCAGAGGCAGGGGTGGAAGTGGGGAGATTGGGAAACATTACCTGCCTGGCACTCTACATGGGGAATGCTGCTGCTGCAGCCAATGTAACCTTTCCTATACAGAAAGCCAGGGCAGGAGAGGGAGGTGTGGGGAGACCAGCTGTGAGAATGTAGCCCTCTGGGAGATACAGTTTCACTTGTCCCCCACCCCTCAGGTTCATTGCTGGGAGTGGGGCCACTCCTGTAGTAAGGCAGCACAGGGCTACCCTTGCCATGGTAAAGACACCCAGAGGGGAAGATTCTGGCATCCTTTCATAGTTAGCACCCAGGCCTGGTGCCATACTCACTGTACTGTAGTTATGCTGCTGATTAACCTGCTGTTTTTAGGAGTTGTCTTTTCATTGCATAGGAAACATTCAGAAATCTGGCCAGTTATGGTATTCTTCAGTAAAGGGTGGCATTATTAGGAAACTATTAGCATAGACTGAAGGAATACCACTATTAAAAATGAACTTTCTAGGGGGAGGGATGCATCCGCCTTGCATGTAGGTAGGTACACTAACTCTAGTGGGGAGGAACAATTTCAGCTAGCCTAAAAGGATATTACTTTGGATATCTTGACCCCCAAAACATCAGTGGCTTGCTCAGATTCTTTCTGCCATGTGAGTATCTAACACCCTTGTAAGTATCACGTTTCTAACTAAAACCTAAAGTAACTCGATGCCTTCTCTTTCTGGTAGTTACCACCCCCATAAAAGTAAGACTTTCAGTCTTTTTTAGGGTTAAGTTAAAGTATTGATCTGGTGCACAGTTGGCTTGTGAACTCATGTTAGTTTGTTGGGTACCTTTATGTCTTAACTTAAAATACTGTGTAAATTAAAGATATTGGGAGGGAGATATTTCCAAAGAGTTAAAATATATGTGTTAATATGTTATGGGAATAGCTTCTATCTTCCAGCTGAATAGTTAATGCTTCACTGCTTTCCTGTGCAGTATGTTGCACTCTGCATCAGTGTAGATAAGCTCTAAGGGGTTGCTATGCCCTAAATAATAGTGTCCTAGTTTGTGTACTGTATTCCTGATCATCTGCTCCTTGCTCGGTTGTCTTGGTTATTGTGGTGAAACCCAGACATACCATGAAAAAGACTGGCAAAGGTTTTTACTGTCTTAATAAATATTGAGATGGCAAAATTATATTCCTAAAGCAAGAAAGCCACTTAAAAAACCTATCTGTTTCTCTGAATCATCTAATAACATGGTTCTGTACATTTATTAACTATTCTTCACAACACCCCTTTGATATAAATAGCAGATTATTCTCAACAAGGAAAGGCTTTAGATTCTAATATTTGTAACTGATCTTGGTCAAGTGCACAGATGATGTACCTTAAACAAATTCCTAAGGCTTTCAGTATTGGGGAAACTGTCACAGGTGAAGTGATTTATCCATGATCAGTGCAAGTTGGTAGAGTTGGTATTAAACCTGCCACAATATTTTCTGTCCCACCCCGCCCCCCATCTACATTTTTATTAATTGCAGATGCACCTTTGTGTTTAGAACTAAGCAGATGTTGTATGCTTTGATGTAAATGTTCTAAATTTTACATGTACTATCTGATCTAAGGCGATTAAAACATGGTACTAGTACATTCAGATAACTTGAGCTAGGAATCCTTAAATGTTGCAATTCTTAGCATGAATATTCATAACACATGATAATGCTTAGAGTTAACCAGCTGAGCAGCTTGTGGTGCTGCCATGGTCCTACCAGTCTAGGGCAGGGAAATTCAGAGGTGAAATATATTTTGTTACCTAGGAGAAATGGGTGCTGCTTAACATCTGTCAGACCATGAAGTTTCAGTAGCACTTGTCTGAGAGGTAGCAGTTTGCTTTTGAACGTGATGGGTACTTTGAAGACAAGATATCAAGCAAAATGTAGGCTATGAATTGAGAGAGCCTTAGAAAGAAATACTGCTCTGCTCTGTAAGCCTGTAGTTAGTTAGACATTTCTCAGGCTTTTTTTTTTTTTTTTTTTTTTGGCCAGATCTCACTGCCTAAATATTTCTGCTGGCAGATACTTCTAGACTTGCTGGGTCCAAAAAAGCTAACACAATGCTTTTGAAATAGAAAGAAAAGACATAAGTCCAAATAAAGGTTTGAGATGCATCTGACTGGGTTCCTCTCAAAGCTTTTCCAAAAAGAGCCTATTGGCAAATGAAACCACTCTGCCATATTAAGGCATGATTCTGTTGCAGTTCTCTTGTCCTGAGTGGAGTATGGCTACTGAAGGTCCAGCCCTACCTATGTGTTAGAAATGAGCGCTTGTCAGTTCCTATGCTAATTTCACATTTTATAGGAAAGCCCCTAATGTAGTTGCATTATTTCTTTTAGATCCTAGTGACTCCTGTTTTGGCTTTTTGGATCCATCTTATAGCATGGGAATTTAACATACCATGTTTTCTTGCATATAGCACATCTTTCCTCCCCAAAATTGGGAATGCTTATCTTTAGTAGTTAGCTGATTTTTCTGCCTGGGATAGAGCTACCCTGTGTTGATTCCTTCTCCACAGTGTAGCAGCTGTGGTACTACTATTCAAGCAGCTGAGGGAGTCTGCTGAATTAACGGCTCATTGTTCTTTACTCTGTGAGTGTTAATGACAGTCTCTCCTTTTTAATGATCTTGGTTTCATTAATCAAGCTAATGTTTCTTAAGGCAATTTTGCTGTCTACTAGCTACTTCTGGTCTCTCCTCTTATTCTGCAGCTTAAGTGGGAAAGTGTGGGTGAGTCAGTTGAATATTAGGCTCAGTCCCTTCTCTGTGCAACCATAACTTTGGAAAAATCAGGTTTTTTTTCATTCTACCTTTCAAAACCAAGATGTGCATTATATTCCAGGGTGTGTTGTACAGAAGAAAATATGGTAATATAGAACATTCCTAAATGTGGCAACAGGAAAATGGTTCTAGTTCTGTCCACACTGTGGGGGTAAATCACTGACCTGTGAAAGCTCTAGCTTACTTTGTATGTTGTGGTAGGACAGAATGACTGATGCTTCTTAAATAAGTTCGTCATCCAACATTAATGATACCACACTAGGTGCCTGTGAAGAAGGTTATAATGCCCTGGAAGAATAAAAAGTGGGAACAGCGAGAACTCCAAAGCACATCAGTTCTGTATCTATGCAAATATGCTTTTTAATAAAAGTAGTTTGGAGATGTTAGGACTTAATCTAAAAAATCTGTTTTTTGAATCTTGGTTTATTTTTATATACATGTATTATTTATACCTTATTTACTTTATTCAGATTTTTTTGAAGATAGTGTTGCAAAGGAGTGGGATTTTTGCACTAGAATATGTCTCTGTAGGCAGAGCTATAAATGCATGCAATTTTACAGTTTTAGTTTCTTTGCAATATATGGGGGGGAGGGGAGGAGGAAAAAACAGAGAGCTTTTCTGTCCTGAAGTTTGTGGAATTTCAATTATTACATTTTAATGCCTTCATTTTAACAATGTGCAAAATTATTTTAGCTTTGTGCGACAGACAAAATCCTGGAGTTCGATAGAGACTTTCGGATTAAGCACTACGCTGGAGATGTTATGTGAGTTTCTGGAATAAAGTTGCACCTTCTATTTTCTTACTTGGCTTTTTAAGCTATAATATTCAGGTTGTTGTGTACCTTAGAATATGGTCCCTTTCCTGGGATTTAAATTCCCACTGAGCTGCTGGGAGGTGCCTGTGTCATGTTGGGATTCACAGGGCGTGGGGATACTCCTCTCAATTATTGTGGTGGTGGTGTTAATACCCCCACTTTTTTTTATATAACATTGTTCCTCTAGGATGTGGGAGACTAGGTTTTGAACTCAAATTTCTTGCCTCCCAAGTGTGACCTTAGCCCCTGACTATAGGCTGTTCTGGAGTGGAGCAACTCTCTACCATTCCTGTTGATGCTGGGTCACTCTGAAGCAAAACCTTGAGATTCATTGGGCTAGGGAAGAGTAGGACTGTCGAGCCCATCAGTTAGAGCACTCAACTGAGTTATGGCCTCATCTGCCAGAACTGCTTTTGAATTTAATATGCCAGAAACAATAATTGGATAAATCAAGGGTGCTCAACCTCTAGCCCATGGGCCAAATGCAGCCTTGGCATCCAGCCGACAGGGCTTCCTCCTGGGTCGGGAAACTTGGTGGCAGGGAAGCCGTGGCCATTTAATATAGCATCCCTCCCTGTCCTGCCCTGCCAAATTCCCAAACTCCAAGGTGCATATTGCTCATCAGAACCAGGCTGCATCCCCTTCTCCCTGTGTGACCTGGGCTACAGAGTCTCTGCCCCTCTTGCCCTCCCCACACATCTGGATCAGGGCTGAGCCATGGGGCACCATCCATCTGGCCTGCGCAAGGAAAAGGTTGAGCACCACTGGGATAAATCCACTTGATAATCCTGAATTCTTTCCTGCACAGTGACCCAGCTTCCACAGGAATGGTGAATCATGCCTCCACTCAAAAACAGCTTATAGCTAGTTGGTTAGGACACTCTTGGGAGGTGAGATAAGGGTTTTGGACTTCTTCAGACTGAGGGAGATAAAACATATCTCCCTCATTCTTGGTGAGCGCTTTAATCATGGAGCTCTGGTATAAAAGGGGGAGAAATCCCCCTTTCTTTCTCCGGTCGTGTTTTTGAATGTAAGTTTCTGTGGCTGCTGTGTTTTCTGCAGAGCTCAATCCTGTGGATACTAGGTCCATCAGATAGGGGTCCTTAAGGGACTTGGGGAGAGAAATTCTTAGTTTGCAGTTCCTGATTGGGCTTAGATATGAGTGCCAAATTATTCAGTTCTGGGCATGTGCAAAAACAGAACTTGTAGAGCCTTGGAAACTGTACTCAAGAAAACTTTGATGCATAAGGTGTTTTGAGGTGCACTTTTAGATTTGGACCCCATCCAACTGTTTCTCATCTGTAGACTTCAGAGTTCATTCTTGGGTTAGGTAAGTGTTACTCCATTTCACAGGGAGAAAATAGGTACAGAACTTAAGTGATTTGCCTAGTTTTTGCACAGCTAATTAGTGATAGATATGATGGTATAGATTCTTTCTTGTTGCCTAGTCCCATCTCTTTTAAATCTGGTGGTGGTGCACAGATGTTCTGCTCATAGTTGGCTTTGCTCTTGTTTGACTGCTGTGCAACTTACTTTTTTTCTTTTGCTAGTTACTCAGTCACTGGATTTATTGACAAAAACAAGGACACTTTATTCCAAGACTTCAAACGCCTAATGTATAACAGGTAAGGATATTTTAATCAGACAGGCTGTTTTGTAGACTGTGCTGTAACAAGATACTGTTATAATCCAGTTAATAGTTTTGTTGGCTAGAAGGAATTATTATGGTTCTCTCATCTGAGCTTGTGCATAACACAAACCAGAGAATTTCAGAGAAAAACTTCTGTATTAAGCCCATAATTTTCTGGTTGAGTTTAGAGCAAAACTCTTTTTTTAAATGATTTTTTCAATATTTGTTTTAAGCATTTCAAGTGGTGAAAAGATCTCACTTCTCCAGAAGTAAGTTGTTTCAGTGGAAGAATTTGCACCTTATTTCTAATTTTGAATTTATCTATCTTCACTTTCTAGCCATTGAATCTTGCATCTTTTGATGCCATTGAATCTTGCTATTTAAAGTCTTTTTGATAGGAAATCTTTTGCTATGGAGGTACTTAGAAACTACAATCAAGTCGCATCCTGATCTTCTCCTAGATGAACTAATAATGAGTTTATCTTTTTGTAGGACAGGCTTCTTAGACACTAAATCATTCTTGTAGATTTTTTTTTCTTGAAATCGATCTAGTTTATGAATATCCTTTTTTTTTCTTCTGTTGTGTAGACAACTAAACAGGTCAAACTCCTCTTTTCAGTAATAGTCTCACTAATAGTGTATATGAAGGTAATAACATCTTACATCTGTGTTCCCTACATAGGCAGCCAAGGATTGTGTTAGCCTATCTTAGCCAGTGCATTGCACTAGGTCATAGGTGATGCATCAGGGAGGCATGGGTAGCACGTCCGTCCTCCCCCAGATTTCTGCACTGACAGTGAGGTGTGGGGTACAGGGCTGCAACCTGGCCAGCGATAGGCCCCAGCAGCAGTGTGGGGTGGTGGCAGTAGTGTGATTTCTGAGCCAACAGTGGAGCATGGGGCTGCAGCTCAGCCAGACCCAATGCCTAGTGGTGGCAGCAGAGCAGTGGTGCAGAGTTGTGCCAGCGCTGTCAGTACTTGCTCGTTGCCTATGCATTAGGAGCTCCCATTCAGTTGTTCATCTATCATGACCCAAAATCCATTTCAGAGTAGCTGTTCTCCAGGTTATGGCCCTACTTTGTGACACGTATGGTCTGTTGTTTTTGATATTCTTTCATTTGACTCTGTTTAAAAATGCACTTTTGACCCCCACTTGCCATGGGATTAATACCTTTGTATAGCTGACCTGTCCCTTACCCCACTCTTTGGAATACGAACAAGTTTAACAGTAGTAATTTTCTTTTCTTTTGGCTTATGATAAAGACATTTAATAGCATTGGACCAAGAGCAGAAGCACAAGGAACACTGCTAGAATCATACCTGTTGGTTGAAGGATTCTCAATTTTTTTATAACTTTTTTTTCTGGAAACTGCCAGTTAGCAGTTTCCATTCATTTAATATGCGCTCCACTTCTTTCTCTAGAGAGTCATCATTTTAATTATGCTATTTCAACAGTATTGTATGGCAAGTTAACTTTGCCAACAAAGCTTGAAATCCTACCAAACCTGATACCATCTTGTTTTACAAAACCACTTTTCCATAAAAACATGGTAATGTAATTAATTTTTCTCTAATATTTTATGCTTGTATCCTGTATTTCTGCGCCTTTGCCCAGGATCTGTGTGTGGCTACTTTCCCTATAGGTACTCTGATCATTCTGTTTTTCTCTTTTAAATACTGGTACAACATTAGCTTTTTTCCTAGGCCTTTGCAACTTCTCCAGTGGTCTAAGGTTTAAATATCTACATCAGTAGCTTAAAACTCAACTGGAACCATGCAGCTAAGAAATTGGTAGATATCAAGGTTTAATTGCAGTAGTTTAACTGCCTTCTTATTAACTTGTTATTACTATAATATCTGGTTTCTTTCCATATACAGACAAGAACTATATTTGGAACATTTCTAACATATGAGTTGCATGAGTTCCCCCACGGTGTGTTAGAAATGTGTCAAAACTGATATAACTATACCTAAATGAGCATTTCTAATTTTTTTGTCCAGATTTGTAGTATCAATATGGTAGCAACTAAAGATTTTTTTCCTCTCTCCTTTTGACATCTTGGCTTTTCCCCTTTATGATGCTTTGAGTTTGTGTATGCTTATTCTTATTTTCTCCTTGACACACTCTCCTTTTTATTGAATGGCCACATGACTTGCTAGTCTGTCACTGAAACTATCACTTCTCCGACTACTGAGATAGAAGCTGTCCAAACTACACAGCCCCTTCTCAAGGGCCCATTGTTCCATACACTCTGACCTTCCATTTACCTTGTCAAGCAGTTAACCTTCATTATCTTGTCTGTCACTTCTTTGTGAGGGAGAAAAGAGCTTAAAAGACTACCTGTACTACCTTCAGTAGTGTCCACTGATGGATCAGCTGTGTAGTTATGTTGAAGCTGTGCCTTTAACAGTGACTTTTTTTGTACTGTTCAGAAAATGCAAGCCAAAATTTAAAAATGGCATTTATGTATACATTTGGTTTTTATTTCTATCAGAAATATAACTTGGGTTAAATTACACGCTGAAATACAGTGGGGAATAATGCTACATTTTAAAGGGAGGTGTTTGTGATTTATATTAACTTAACCCTTCTGACTCCACAGTCTATGAATCTATGAAACTGCGCCCCCCCAAATCCCTTTTATACATATATCTACCCTGTCTAAACTGATGACTGGTTTTGATAGATTACTTCTCTGCTAAATTTACTTTACCATTACTGTAGATTAACTTTCAGCATGGAGAATATTGTCTCTTCCAGCATATTCAAAAAGTAACATTGCATTTTAACTAGAGTTTCTCCAGACCAAACCATGGTATTTCCTTAGCTAGTATGCTAGTCAAACTGGAATCATTTGCTGGATCTCACCCAGAAGTTAGTTGTTTGATTTAGATTAAAATGGATCATCATCACTCAGATGTCTACTTCCTCTGTCTTATAGTTCCAATCCTGTGTTGAAGATGATGTGGCCTGAAGGTAAACTGAGCATCACAGAGGTAACCAAACGACCCTTGACTGCTGCTACCCTTTTTAAGAACTCCATGATTGCACTAGTAGACAACCTGGCATCTAAGGTAATTATTCTACCCTGTCAAAACCAACTTTAATTTAATTAGTGATGCATTTTTCTCTGCAGTGGGGATACATTCTTTTCCTCGATTTATTAAATTTGCTCTGTTCCAAAATGAGCAATATTAGAGTTTTTTTCCTTTAAGTGAAGTTCCATTTCTAAGGCTACAAGTCTTACATTGAGAAAATGATTTCTTCCCCCCGCCCCAATCAGTGTAACTTTTTATTTGTGGATGAAGCTGGGATAGTTATTCAACTGAGATAAGCAGTGTGTTGCACCAAGAAAATACTCTTAACTTGTATAGAGCTCTCAAAGGTGATGAGCTTAATGCTGGCAAGTATTTTCTTTGTGTGCCTCTCCTGACAAGAGGTGACTTGTCTTCCTTATTTTGATTCTATACTTATGTGACATTTTTCTCTTAATGATAGGAGAGAGATTAAAAATTCTTCCTCTTTCTATGCAAGTAAGTAGGCTTATTATAGAAAGGTACTTAGCTTGAGAAGTGTACCCTTAAGTTAGGAGAGAGTTGTTGGGTTTGTTTGTTTTTTAAGGATAGCGGCTCAATTCAAAATGAGGATGCTAGAGAACAGCACACTCGAGCAACAATACTATGCCGATTTGCTTGGGTAGCGGAGTACTTTAGAAATGTTTAGGTGTCTAGTAATTATTGCTGTTGAGTACCTTGGTTAGAATTAGAGAGAGATTCTTTTTTTTGTGGGGGTGAGGAGGCTGGAGAAATATTGAAGGGTGAGAAGGTGGACAAGTAACCTTGAAAGCTGTTAATATTCATCACACACTTATAATTAAGCAATAACAGCTAAGATTCCAAATATTTTTTTTCTGCTGATGAATGACCCACGGTGCATGGGGAGACATAAACACTCAAGTGGTGTTCACTGTGAGAAATGTATTGTTCTAAAGTAGTCATTACTGTAATACGTTTAAGAATGCTATTTTTATTTTTGTCTCCAGTGGCATCCCCATCACTGTATCCAAGTTAGTGTATTTTCTTTCCCCCTCCCCGCCTGCCTCCACCCAGCCCCGAATTTTCACAGCTGCACTGGTCTAAATATGGTTGTATTGTAAATGACAAAGGACAAGGGAAAACCAGAGTGGAACAACGTGTACACTAATGATATTTTAGGCAGTTGTATTTTAGAGGATAACTTACACTAGAAGGATTGGATGACTCATGAATTCACAGTAGGGATGGAATTTTTAATTTCTAGTTTGTCCCTTGAAATATATCTCAAGTCAATTATGGCAAATGTGTTGCCATTTGAAGCCTAGCTGGCATGCCTGAAATGAATTAATAGTTTCAGTCCAGTTCAGATCATGCACATTTCTATCTCAGTTGGCAATCTTTGACTGGTTCACCAGAACAGTTAGATCAAATAGACCAGGAAGAGGAGACCTGTTCTATCATTAGGTTCTGGTGGGGTACCATATGGAAGCTTGCCCTGTCTCTGCTTATGCTTGCACTTATCTGACATCGGGCCTTCAGTTTTCAGGTCTATATGACACCATTCCCTGGTGCTAACTTGCTTAGTTTTAAATTTGAATTATAACCTGTCTTTTGGAACATATTTCTGGCAGGCTTTTTCCAGGCCATCAAATCCAGTCTCCTGTATTTGCTGGCAACTGTTACCCAAAGTTTTCCAGAAACTTAATATCACTTCAAACCCTCACATACCAGTAAAGGCACAAAACTATAAGTACCAGGGGAGATGGGCACTAAAGGCACAAACTAAAAGAGGAGAAAAGGACACTGCCAGTCCCTTTCCACTGTAGTGGGAGAAAAGTTGATTAATATGCTCAGAGGAACCCAGGAAGAGAATCATGCCATCTGCTGCAGAGGAAAGCAAAAAACCACTGTGATCCTTGCCAATATCACCTAGGGGGAACAAAATTCTTCCTGACCTCTAACTTCATGACCAGTTACTTCCTCAGTGGAAGAGCAAGATCCATTAGTCAAGAACCTTTGAGTTTTCTAAGTGATGTTAGCATCATCACATCCCAGTCAATCCTCCCTCCACCTGGTGCCTAGTGTTTCAGAAGAAGCTGAAAAGAAAAAAACCAGTAGCATTTATGAAAGGGGGTGAAGGACCTTCCTGGTCCTGGCAGGTGACCAGCAAAAGCACTGAAGTATGGGGCTTTTTAGGTATTGTTTGCACTGCAAAACTGTACCTCTATATACCAGCAGCAGACAAGTCATATACCAGTAAATAAAGAGAACCATGAGGGAAGAAGAGGGACTGCTGTATGCTGAAGATGGAGAGGAGATTTAAGGACAACCCTGTGATATCGCTCAACTGAATAAATATTTTTGCTCAGCCTTCAGTAAGGATTAAAGATGTAGCTGAGGACAATGTGTGGGTACCTCATGGCAATGAATACACATAGATGTTAGCACAAGACATACAGATGTTAGCACATCTAGTCTGGAAGCAAACTTTAGCTCTGCTTGCTGTCATAAAATCAAAAGGCCCAGATAATCTCCTATCTAGAATATAGGAAGAATTGGCACATAAAATAGCAATGCCTTTACTATGGATCTTCAGTGAATCTGTCAACTCAGGGACAGTACTTTACAACTGGAGTATAGGAAATTTAGTGCCTATTTTAAAAAGGTAGTGAAAAAGTGAGGCTGTTATTCTTATAAGCTTGTCTTTCTCAACAAGTCTCAGAGGCACCACCCTGATCTGCCGTTTGGCTTTCCCACAGATGTTCTTCCTCTTGCTTGGGCTGTGTAGGCTCCAAATAGTTAAGGAGATGAATGGGATTTGAGAGCTAAAGGATAGAGATAGAAGTGGCATGGAATTATATTAAGGCAAAAGTACAAATACTAATTGTCTTAGTTTCTCAAAGTTAGCCTTTCTGAAGTCCAAGAACCTAGTTATGGGCCTATTTTTTGTCTATCTTGCAGTTTACACATAACCATAAATTAGTTCTCAAATACTTTATAAAGTTAAGAATCCTATTCAAAGGAAGTTTCTTAAAACTAAGGTAAGATTAAAACCAAAGTATGCACTGGGAGTAGAATTGGACAGAAAACTTCACTGTTTAGTTTATGCACATGAGCAATCCACAGAAATGGATTTTAATCAGATGATGAGAAAAATCTTCAGATATCACAAAGCTAGTTTGTGTACATGGAACTTTTTTTTGGGGGGGGGGGGGGGGGGGGGGAGTGAGAGAGACCTGTGAGCACCAGTTGTGGTGAAGATTATAAGCTTTGTTACTTTGGTCAAACTGTCCGTTTCTCACCCTGAAACCTGAGCAAGAATGTAATTAGACTATTCTTGGAAAGTGTTTTCATCTCCTTCCGAGCAGCAGTAAAGTACAAAACAATCAACTAAGGAAATGGATACAAAGAACTGAGGTACATTCATGTTCCTGTTAGGTGACTGCTCTGAATCCATGCAAAGGTTTCCCAATAGACCAATTTGCACTAAAACATTGTACATATGCTATTCCAAATAATAAATGTTATATATTTGTAGAAGATGGATATAATAATAAACTAAAGATCTTAAAAAAGAAAAGGTAATTGGAAAACAGGCTTTTGAAGATGAAACTAAACTAGTTATAATATCTTTTTTTAAAGTGAAAATTACAGGTTACATGTTTAAGGTATATTTGGATATGGTCACTTAAAAATTGACAATTTTCTTTAAACTGAAATACAGCGGAAGGGAAGAGGGCACCTCAGGAACTTGTAGTCAGTCCCACGAGGGCTGCTTGCTATTCAACATGGGGAAAGGCTCTTGTGCAGGATCATGATATATTTGACCAGCTCTTTTTTTCAGATGGAGAGAGCCAGAGTCTACTTGCACTAATGTTTGAGGCTCAAACTCATTGGTACTTAGAATTGTCAAAATGCCTCATTAAGAAATTGGATTTTAACTGTTGAGGGTGTAACAGTCTATCTGTGTAACTCCTCATTTTTACTGGTGAGGGGGTAAGGGCTGTCGTGCATGTCAGTGAGTAAGAAAGACCCCCTAAAAAGCTAATTAAGATAATTTTTATTATAATCTTTCCATCTTAATCCCTCCAAGCTGTTGTTTTGCAGGTGGAGAGGAGGTTGTTCTGGGGTTTCTCGTGGTAGTAAGATAAACTTAATGAATTTTCTGCTGGTGATGTACAGCTCTTGTGGGTACAAGAGACATTTCATCTTGCTTGCTTTTTCCCTGGATAATAGAGAGTCTGTAATGCAGTTGTACACTGCTTAGCAATCTCTGATCATGGGGCTTTTAAATGGAAGTGCCTAAGTCACTGATGATGCCCAAAACTCAAGTGTTGGTCTGCTCCATGATTCAGCTCCAGTTTGAATGCCTGCATTTTAACCCCACCTACTTGCTACATTTCTATTACACTTCTGTGATATCTGAACAGAGCTGCCATCCATGAAATCCTCCTCCTACTCCTCTGCTGCTGGTTTGCCAAGAGCAGACACCAGCCTTCTGGTAAAGCTGTAGTAGAATAGCAATAAAACCTGTAATTTGGGGAAACGTCCCCAAAATGACACTTACGTTTAGTGGACAGGAAAAGAATGAGGCGGAGAAGTCGGAGAGTTCTCTATGAATCGTGTTGTAGTTTGTCATTAAGGAATTCAGTCTACAAGTTTCTTCATGCCAAATGCTGTTTGCTTTTGCCTTCTAAACTGTCTGTGTTTAATGAGTAACTCCATTTTGAAGTTATTTATGTAAAGTATTGTTCTCGTGCCACTGCCAGACAGCAGCTCCTTGCTAGGTGGGAGAACATCTTGCAAACAAATTCACTGAGCATTCAGTTTAATACACTGCCAAGGACCAATTGATATCACAGCAAACTAGCCAGTACAGCACAATTTTGGGTGCAGTTACATGGGTTTTGGCATGGATCAGCTGCATAATGGGGCGGGGGTGGGATGTTTTAATTTGGATATGGGTGTGGACTAACTTTTACAGTGAAGTGTGTGTAAGATACCTCTTTTTGTGTTGGGCTTTGCCATGGGAAAATTAATTTAGTTAGCTGGATTCCCCCCCCCCCCCCGCCCACCGGCTAACATCTTCCACCCTAGATGGCTTAACTAGTATTCCCTTAAAGCTGTCTACATAAGGCTGTCTTATCTGGGTCATTTGTTTTACCTTTCCCTGTTCAGTTTTTTAACAACTCCTTTGCAGATTCCTTTGATTTAATTCTACACACAGGCAGGCAGCAATATAAAAAATGAACATAGAAACCAAGTCACGCAGAATCATAAAAGATAATACTGACATTTTTCTGGACTGTCACATCAGGCTTTATCACCTGAGCTGTTGAGTCCGTAAAAGAACTTAAATCTTTATATTTTGGCTCCAGTTACAAAATGATTTTCAAATTGCCATGTTTCTGACCGGAGAAGTTTCCCCTAATGCTACAGTTTTGTAGACCTGCAGTCACTGTAGTAAGTCATAATGAAATAGATTATTCTTCATGAGAAAAGCACCTTGCTGCACTCTGTCTCATGGTTTGATGCCTAACTTGCAGCTTATTTATTTTGTCTTTCTTGAATGGTACAGACTAGAGGCCAAAAAAATAAAAAAAACCCAAAACAAAAGCAATAATATCTTTAGAATGTGTTTGACTCTTTGTACAGAGCAATTGCTAATTAATGTGACAAATAACAATGTGGTGGTGATACTGATGTCACATGGAATTAGTTACTGCCAAGAAGAAAATAAATATTTGAGAACATACTTTGATGGGCAAAAGGTGCGTTCAGGTTGCTGGTGCCTTACATTTATTAGTAAATAATAGCTAACAGTATATGACTTTCTCCAAAATGACTGAATACAACCACCCAACCCACTGAAAAACAAAAATACCTCAATAGAGACTATAGTTTTTCCAAAATACATAAGCGAATGCTTTTTTTAAAGCCTAAGCAGTTGTTTTCTTTATCTTTTAGATGTTTTTGAACTAAAAATAGGAATTATGATATCCTTGAAAAGGGAGGTGATCTTAATGCTTAAGCAGAGAATTGAAAGTCACGTGTCCATAATGCAGGGTGGAAGGTGGAAAATTTGGGTTCTCTTCTTGCCTTTGCCACCAACTATATGACTTTGAACAAGTAATTTAAATTCCCTACCACTTTTTTTGTCCATGAATAAATTGGAGATGGCAAATAAGACAGTGGTAGTCAGAGCCTGATTTGTTGCCCAAGACATTGGGTCTTCAATTGCAGCTTCTGTAGGAATTATTAGAGAGGTGTCTAATGTACAAGACCTATCCAAAAATAGTCAGTTAATTCTTAACAGAAGAATGTATTGCATAACAAAGAATAATCCATGTTTTTTTTAAATTTAAAACTGTTAAACCAACCTTTAAAAAATCATTCCCTGCCTTTTTTGTTAATATGTACTTGTGGATGATTCAAAAGGTTGTTCAGTTCAGCACATGTGCCTAACTATGAAGTCAAGTTAAATATTTGTGGATAACCACTGGCTAATTGATGGCTCTGATCTCTGTAGCATAGAACCATAGAAAATTAGGCTTGGGAGGGACCTCAGGAAGTCATCTAGTCCTACCCCCTGCTCAAAGCAGGCCCATCCCAAACTAGATCATCCAGCCAAGGCTTTGTGTCTAGCTGGGTCTTAAGTCTCCAAGGATGGAGATTCCACAACCTCTTGGGGTAACCTGTTCCAGTGCTTTACTACCGTCCTTGTGAGAGAATTCTTCCTAATATCTAGCCTAAAATTCCCTAGCTGCAACTTCAGACCATTGCTCCTTGTTCTGTCATCTGCCACCACTGAGAACAGTCTAGTACATTGGTTCCCAACCTCAGGGTGCAACCACAGGGGGTCCTTAGTAGGGTTGGGAAGGGCCTGCATGCACATGCACACTCATGCACATGGCCCAGGAGCAGCAGGCAGGTGGGGCAGGGCTGCCGCGCACAAAGCGGGCAATCCCACCCTGGGTCGCTGCCACTGTACTCTGCTCCCAGCAGCCCCTGTAGTGTTGGGTTGGGAGGTCCTGTTGGTGGCCAGTTTAGGGTCACAGAAAAAAAAAAAAAAAAAAAAAGGTTGGGAACCACTGGTCTGGCAGATTTAAGTCCTAAATATATAGTTCAAAATATATACCCTTCCAGACATGTTCTGGGAGCGTACTGTCAGAAACATCAGTTGCTTTTGATATATTTTCCTGGAAAAGGGGAAAAATGAGTTTTCACATTCATCTTAAATACACATGGGCTAATTTACATAATTGCAACACAAAGGTATGGACTTCATCAACATGTTATGTTTCTGTGCTTTCTTCTTGAGGATTTTGCCTTGATTGGAGGAATGCCTGGGTCCTTCTTTCTCTTCAAAATATTAGAGCTTGAACTTGCTCTGACTGATAGTAATATGTATGAGTCGTTGCAGCCCTAAGATCATACTTGTGACAGGATTGGGCCCCAGGGGCAGCTGTGACACCCCCTGGTCTTGCCCATCAGGTACTAAGTAGAGCCCTCCCAGCCCATCCATGCTGTAGTACACCAGTTCCCTTAAGTGTAGGGTGACCATCTGTCCCAATTTAGGTGGGACAGTCCTGGATTTTAGAGGCTGGTTTTGGCTAGCTATTGAGAATTATAATGAGCATCCTGGAAATACAGGGATGCGGGTTACAGTCTGGCTGGGAGTTGGAGCGGTGAGGATTGCCTTGCAGGCGAGCAGGCAGGCATTGTTGCCTGCCCAGCACACCACCCTGTCCCAGCTGATTTGTGAGAGTACAGAGGGTGGGGGGACAGGCAGTCTCCTGGATTTCCTGGAAGATGCTCCAGATTTCCTGGATTTCCATATGGTCAGACTATTTAAGGGCTAAATTTGTGGCCTCCTTTCGCCCCTGCGGCCACACCCATACCTCATAGATGTTACTTTAAATTGTCCACTGGGCCTGGTGGCCCTCTGTTGACCAACTAATCCACCTAGCCTGCTGGGCCCCTGACCCTGGCAAGGCTCTCCTCTCCCTGGACCCCTGGCCCTGGTCTATTTTCTTCCTGTCCTGAGCTTCTGCCCCTTTTCAGGCTTTAGCCCCTGCCCCCTGTGGCTTAAGTCTGCTTGGTTTTGGCCTTCCTGCTGTGGCTGTAGCCTTCTGCTCTCTGGACCCCTGGTCCTCGCACAGATGTTGTGGCCCTATCCCATACCTCAGCCTTCTTGGTCCCTGACCCTGGACCAGAGTGCTTCTGCTCACACTCCAGTCAGCCTGCGGGGCCCTGGCCCTGGCAAGGCTTTCTCTACTCTCTGGGCCCCTGGTCCTAACTCCCTTCCAGGTTTTGGTCCTTTTTGCCTAAGCCTGCTCTGACCGTAGCCCTCTACTCTCTGGGCCCCTAGCCCTGCACTACAGCTGTAGTCCTCTCAGCCCTCAGCCTTCTGGGCCCCTAGCCCCAGGCTGGACTTCTCTCACTGGTCTTGGCCCTCCTAGCCTCAGCCTGGTCCAGCCCACAGCTCTCTAGGTCCCTGACCCCAGGCTTGGCTGCCTAACTCTGGCGTTAGCTCTTCCAGACTTCGCTTAATGCAGCACACCAGCCTCCGCCTCCTGAGTCCCTGAACCCAGGCCTGCTAGGCATCCCTCCATAGCTTAAGTCTTGGTATGTGTGCCCGTCAGGCACCCTTTATAGTCACTCCTGGTCTGCCAGTATTAATAAGAACATAAATACAAGCCCACTGGGTATCTAACAAAACTCTCCTTTCACTGGGTCTTAACTTTCCTGCAAGTCGCAAGTCCCGCTTCTACTTTACTTGCAGCTCTC
Organism: Alligator sinensis; assembly: GCF_000455745.1. NCBI lineage: Eukaryota > Metazoa > Chordata > Crocodylia > Alligatoridae > Alligator > Alligator sinensis. The sequence continues at coordinate 1,323,274 of NW_005842191.1, forward strand.
AGGGACTTCTAGGATGCTGGTCAGTCCACCTTCTGCAGCCAGCCTGCTCAGGAGCTACCTGCAGGGCAAAACCAACTATCCTTGTTCCTAGTGTTGGGCTTATGCGCCTTGGATTACAGCACTGTCCTTTCTGCTCAGGTGACCCTAATTAAGCACAGGGAGTTTCCCTTTAGGCTTAAGAGTCAACCTGCTTGTTGTGGTGCAGCTAGGTCCTACCCAGTGCTTGCTTCCAATTTTCCTTATTGGCCCGTGGCTCCCTGTTATGCTGCAGTTTTGTTGCTTCCTCTCCTGATTTAGCTTTCCTCTGAATCCACTTGAAAAAGCTTCATCTCTAGTATATTTATCTTTCCATCACTTGTGCTAGTTGTATAATTAGTTACAGTATCTCTATTAAGCATCTTTTTCAAAGTATCTGTTTCTCAAATAATCACCGTATTTTCTTGCCTACCATGTGCCCCAAAATAAGACCTGGATCTTGTTTTTTGGAAGGCAGAATGTAGAGAAGTTTTTTTTTCTCCCCAGTCATGGCCAACTATGTGACATTGTTTCTGGGAGGACTTACTCTGAGTGTCCAGGAAGTGTTGCATCCTGATTCCCAGGAGACAGTCTGGGTGAGGCAGGAGATACTTCCTGGTAAGCCCCAGATCCTTGCAAGTATCAAGACTTACTCTTTTACTGTGAAAAGTTATTTATATAAATTCCTGTAAATAATACAGTGTAGTTTCCACACCACAAGCCTCAACAAGACTGCATGTGGTAGCTTACTTGCCTTGAACCAGCTCAATTTATGCTTCAGGCACAAGCCAGAGTGCTCAGCCAGTTAGCTACTACAGATTCCTTAGTGACTGAGAGAGCTAGTACTAGACTCGGCCCCTTCTGGTTTCTGAGCCAGAGAGTAGCAGGAGCCATTTTGGCAGCCGCTAAAGTAGTGTCTGCATGCTTCTAGCCAAGAAAAATCAGTGTCTCCACTTAAGACATGCACCCCTATTTGGAGGACCGATTTTGGAGGAGATGGGGGGAGAAGGGTCCATGTGATATGTGAGTAAAGGTTAGAGCCTGGAAAAAGCACTTTTTAAAATTGGAGGTGAAAAAAATGCCTCTTTTCCATTCCCCATTTATAAAATGGATGATAGCTTCTCTCTATTGCAGAATGGTTCTATGAGTGTGAATGCATTAAAGATGGAAGGGTCCAGGTATCCTGGTAATGGTAACCAGATAAATATTATCATAAAAGAATTAACTGGTAGTGTTGTGGCTGTTGACTATCCACCTTACAATTTGGGCTGGTAAATATGATACAGGAATGTTAATTAAAAGAAGACTGTAAATTACAAAAACTACTTCTGAGCAACACTAAACCAAAAGTTCAAATTGAAGCCAAGTGATTTGCCCTGATTCTGAGAACCTGAAATAGGAGTGCATCATTGACCTCTCTGGATTTCTCAGTTGCTTGTGTCCCAGCCTGAACACTTACTCCAACCTACAATACTGCATGTGAGCTATGCTTCAATTGCATGTAAGATCACAAAGTGCAATGCCTGGTATATCTGACAAATGGTTACTGACAGTGTTGGAAATTGAGTCCCCTCTCTGTTCATAGTCCTGGAAAAATGTGACAAACTTCCTAATGATACTGTCATCAGTATACTTCGACTCTGACCTGGAAGTATCACTTTTATGGTCCGTTCAGTCCAATAAGGTTAATTGCTGCCAATTTGGGGATTTGGGTTTTTTGGATTTATTTTCTTTTCTGTGTTGGAACCTGCAATTTAGGAACTCATTCTTCATAATGTGGTCCACAGATCCATTACAGTGGGTAGTTAACTTGGGACCAGAACTTTACTTGTCAGATCCTAGCAGCAGCAGGGGAACATTTGTCTCTGAAATTCCCTCTAGCTTCCCTCTGCTGCTACTTCAGCCATTGACTTGGCCAGGTATACCTACTTGAAAGCTTTTCTGAGGGAAATTCAGAAAGAGGTTTTGGTTTGGCCACCCTCTTGGACAGAACTACATTAAGCAGTGGTCAGACTTGCCAACTCCTAGGCAACAAGTAACACCAGTGATCCTGATTAAACCACAAAGACTAACAAGTCCCAAAGCCTTCTAAATAAAAGCAGCATTCAACTTGCTGGACAAGGAGTTGAGGACCTGATCTGCTAGCCTAAAACACTTGCATGCTGGCTCTGAATGGCTGGACAAAGAAAAGTGAAACGTGAATGCCAGTGGTGGGAAACAAAGGGGAATACAGGCAAGATTAAACTAGGGGTGCACCAGCAGAGATTTTTTGGGCCGATATCGATGGCTGATTTTTAAGGAGCTATATCGGTCGATGCTGATCCGATTCCGATATGCAGCATGGCAGCTTGGAGACCAGTGTCAGGCTGGTAAGTCTGTTATGGTGGGGAGGGAAGGGAAGGGAAGGGCAGATCGAGGCCCCCATGGTGAGGGAGGAAGTGGAGCAGGCCCAGGCGCTGCACAGCTGGGGCGGGGTGCAGACAGAGCTGCAAGCAACTTGTCGGGGGAGCATGGGGGGAACAGCTCCTGCCACTGTGTGCACCCTGGGAGGGCATGGTGGGATGTGCCCCGGATCTGTGCGTGGGGTGAGGGCGGGCTGCCGCTGCGCACTGGGGTGGTGCTGGGCTTTTCCCTTTGGGGGGCTGTGCTGGTCTGTGTTCAGGGTGGGCGGCGGCGGTGCTCAGAGGGAGGGAAAGGTGGAGAGGGGG
>NW_005842191.1:1326152-1331416 GCF_000455745.1 Alligator sinensis
CCCCTTCCCCCCCCCCAGACTTACCAGCCCGATGTTGCTTTCCAAGCCGCCAGGCTGCACTCCTGGCTGTGTGCGTGTTGTGGCTACATGCATACACAAGGCATTTATCAGGCACATTAGGCAAAAAAGCCAATTGCCAATACTGTCAATTTTCCCTATATTGGTGCCAATCCGATATGGAACCGATGTATCAGTGCACCTCCAAATTAAACCTAATGAATTCTTCACTCTAAATGGAGCTACATTACAGGCCAAAAGAACCACCAGATCACTTTCCTTGGAGCTGCCAAATTCCACTGTAAGGAGCTATCCATGGTAGGAAACTGCTTCATCAGTCCTGTGATTGGAACTCATTTCTGTTACACAGTGCATAAACTGTTTGAAGAGTTCCTACTTCTCTGAAAAGATCATGTTAATTTGGGAAACCTTCAATGGTATGGGTTTCTGTGCCCTGTACTCGCCAATCAACAGCTTACTCGCATCTCGGGAATTTCACAGCTTCCTAAATAAATCACAATCCAAGACCTGCTGAATTTGACCCATGACTTTCTTGTCTTGGAGACCTATTAGCAACTGGGTGCTGTCTATGGCTGACCTCATTCAGAGAAGAGAGATCTTCCCTTCCTTCTTTGTATATGCCAGTCTGACAGCATTAAAACGTTCATTGGCTACATTGTTTCTAACCAATTGCTACTCACTGTCACCTATCCACTCAGTTTATCCACTTGCTATAAGTATGAATTGAAGTTATTGTCTGTTTTTTTCCCCTATAAATTTTTTCTCCATTGATTTACAAGTCTCAAAAGACATTGGTGCAAGAAATTTAATGAACAAAACTGTATTTTGTAACTTACATGTACAACATTCAGATTTTGAAATCACGCAGATTATATTGTTAAAAAAAGAATCCTGATAAAAATGGAATACTTTACAAGCAGCATCTTGTGAAGACTGTTGCTTTGAACACTGCTGTTCAAAAGAACAGAGCATTTATACTTTTGACTATATGACTCATTTAAAATAACATGTGTGGAAAAGGTCCTTCTCTAGGAAAAAATGTCTGGTAAAATGCAGATTTACTGAAACAGTTCAAAGAAGAATATCTTAAACTATTATGTAAAGCATGTAAACTTCTATTAGTGCTCTGTCTCCTTTTACTCTGCGAGAATGTTGTTATAACTATACTGAGAAAGGAAAATGCATATTACAGTTTAGACTGCTCATATAGATCCAGTAAAGGGACACTCATTTGATCCTTTTTACTGGGGTTTGTCAGTCTTAGCGTATTAGTGGGATTTCTAAAGTTCCTTAATGAAGTTACTAAAATAGGTTCAGCTCTGGTTGTTCCTTATTTGTTGGGCACCAACAGTGCACTTTGTGCCGTATGTTTCACAAATGCAAAGATAATTGCTGCCCTACTGACTTCACAGGCTAGAAATGCATAAGGACTACAAGACTTGCTGGGAAATCTGGAGTTTGTCTTAATTATAAACTTGCTTCTTTGAGCACATGCAGAAATGGGTTGAACTAGTGTTTTAACTTGAATAACTAGAATATGAATTGCATTCTGTGATTAGGGAGTGGAGAGGGGGGGGGGGATATAAAAAAAGACCTTTGGATGGGAATGGCAGAAATGAAGCATGAAAATGAAACAGTAAGACTGTCATCTCTTGTCAAATGAGGAGGGTTGAATGGGATCATGCTGGGAGGCAAGGTCAGAAATGCCCTGTGTTCTTGCCTCCATATATGAATTTAATGGCTGTGTCGGAGGAACTGGACAGGTTCTGAGATAGGAAGAACAGTTTCTGTGTTTGTGCTTTGCAGAATGTCATACAGGACAAGAGTGTGGGCAGCATTGGTAAAAGTAACTTACATCTCTTGTAGGTAATTGTCTATGAATATAGATGGGCACTACATTTGTAGTGAGAAATAATGCCCTTTTCAGCACCATGAAAAGCAAGCATACATGTGGAATGATTTCCAGTGCCTTATGTAATGCCTGTCCAGTTATGTCTAGCACCACAGGGAATAGCTAGCTTCTCCAGCATCCCAAGAGACTTTGCTCCTCTACACCCCCAAGGAGCGAGTCTGTCCTTCTGAGTTTTCCTACAGGCAGGTGGACCCAGTCTCACAGGTTACCATGTGGTTTCACTGCTCAGCCCTGCTTTGGGAGCAAACCTAAACCCTTCTTCCTTGATAAACATGGCAGGAATCTAGCAGCCCCTCCAAACATGCAGGAAAATGCCTATTCCTGTCACATCACCATTTCTGGCATTGTTGGCAAGCCAGGAGGAAGGGCACTGAACACTGAATTGTCTTTGGGTCCTTTCAGAGGTCCTGGCTCTTGACTTTTACAGTGATGAATATCATGACCAGGTTGAAGCGGGGGTGGATTCTTCAGCACCTCTCCTGAAACAAAAGGTAATGTCAGAGCCCTGCAGTGTGATAGTGTAGCAACTGGAGCAGGCGGGAGCAGCTCTGAAGCTTCCCTGCCCAGGGACAGTGGGGAAAGCAGCCACCTCAGGTTGGGGAGAGGAGGGTGGGGATGTGCTCAGGCACAGAGGGGAAGGGGGATTCCCTTCCACTTTGGGGACTTCTTTAAAGTCCCCAGAGGCTCCAGCAGCACAGTGCAGTCCAAAAGGGGGGGCTTCCCTTGTCTGCCCCAGGGGGGGCTTCCCTTGTCTGCCCCAGGGGGATCCAGTATCATGGGAAACGCCCCCCCCCCCTTTCCCCCTCTTGCTGTTGCTGCTCCCAGCTAAGTCCATCCCTCAGTCCAGCTGGAATGGGCAAGAGCAGAACCCCCTTCCTTTCTCCATACAGACGCACAGAGCAGGGAAAACAGCAGCAACTGGAGGAAAGGACATGCCCATGAAAAGGAGGGGAAGGCAGGGATGCTCACCTGCTTTGGGAACTTAAAAAAGTCCTGAGGCTTCTGCCTGTAGTGATGGTTTGGGGTGGAGGAGGAAGCTTGGGCCAGGAATGCAGCCATCCCTTCAGCTGGGGTGGCCACTCCTGCACTCCTCTGCCAAATTCTGGATCTGCCCCCAGCGTCCCATTCACCCAAACTAGAGGACATGTGGGCAAAGATGGGGTTCTCCTTCTAGAGCTACAAAAATTCAAGTCTCCTGTTTATGGGGTCCACATCCTCCTCTGACCTGGTTTTAGATGGCCCTTCCACTGAGCTCCCTCCTCAGGGATCAAGTTCACATTATCTTCCAGTCCTTTTTTTCTGACCTTTTCCAAGGTTATTCCTGAGCCAAGACTGTCTCCCTCCTCATCTTCTGTACCTGACATGAGTCAGGAGCCAAACAACCCAGGGTTAGCAAGGGAGAGACTTCTTCCAACAGTGTCCCCCAGGCCTGCTTTTCTTGGCTCATTGCAGGAGTTTTGCCACTGGTCCTGACCCATTGCCCCTGGATTGGTTAGATGTTGGTGGACTGATACAGTTCAGCCTTTTGCCCCCTGCTGGCGTGTTTCACCTGAGCCTTGGAATAGGACATCCCTGCAAAGATGGATATACCAGCTATACATCTTCAAGGGCTACAAACTGCTCCTGGTCAAAAGTTCTGTCTTAAGCCAAAATCTACCAGACCAGGGACCTAATCTTGACTGGGACAACTTCAGTCATTCATAGCCAGAGCCTTATTCTGGGCCTAGAAACCATAAATCCGCATGTAACTGCAGTTCATCTAGGGGCAGTCATCCAGTTGGTGGCATTCATCTCCATGGGGCAAAGCAGATCCAGGTTAGGCCACTTTCAGATTTGGTCCATAACCAGCAAGCCTGGGCAAGTTTCAGGCTTTTAGCCAGGTTTACTGTTGAACATAAACTAGACCCCTCAATTGAATGCTTAGGGGGACACTGGTTGCTTTCCACAGTAGAACAGCTCTCACAGCCTTCTCTGCATTCCCCTTTGCTCTGGGAAGCTCTCTTAATTCTTCTAGGCAGGCTCCACCTTAATCAGTGGACAGCGTGCATCCAGGCAGAGCTGATCTGCTTCATTTGGTGATGTTCATTTCTAGCCTAAAATGGAGCACTTCTAGAGGCTGATTTAGTTGGCAGCAGCCTTATTCTGGGTATCTCTGGGCTACTCTGTAACCTAGAATCTCCATGCCTTAGAGAATGCCCTTCCAAAATGTCTTCTAAGTGGTGCAGTGTAGGGCAGCATATAATGACACCATTATAGTCCCTAAGCACCCCTGGAATGGCCTAAGGACAGGGGTTTTCAACCTTTTGGGATCAGTGTACTCCTGGCAGCCAGACACGGAGAGGGGAGGCATGTGGCTAAATGTGGAGCAGCGGTAGCCACTGCATGCAAGCTTCCTGCCCCCCACCCCCTGCATCTGGCTGGGCAGGCGGTGCTTGCGTGGCAGCGCAGGATGGTGTGTGGCGGCATTCTGTCCCCACCTACCCACGCTTACCTCCTAGGGCCTTCTCAAGTACCCCTGGATGACAACCCCTTGCCTAAGATATGGTCCAGTTGAATTAGTTCAGGTGTGCTGGTGGAAAAAGGTGCCTGGGGAAGCTATGGCAATACAGTGTGTCTTCCTGAAAAGTGGGTGTTAAAACAATTGTAGGTCCTAGGGCCATTGGTAGAAACACCAGCTGTTGTTCCCTTGCAGTACTCTTCTGGGTGAGTGTCTTCTGTTGGAGAGAAGTCTCCTTTGAAATGGAGAAGGTCCATCTGTATTTTCTTGCATCTGACTCTATCCTTTTCAAGGGCTCATATCTTTCAGCTAGTAATTGATGTTTAAAAGCTTTATTGAGAACATTTTAAAAGTAGAATTGTTAGGCAGCTTGGTAGAGTTGGAGGGCAATATGAGACCCTGCATCTACATACTTACATAGGTGTTGTATATCAGTACAAAGACATGCAGTTAGTCAGTTTAGATATATAGGGAGTAAAAGGAAGGCCCAGGGAGGAATAGGACCCCTGCTAAATGGGCAGAAACAATTGGTGACGGACAGAGGGGACAAGGCTGAACTCCTTAACGAGTTCTTTGCCTCAGTGTTCCTAAGCGAGGGGTGCGACAAGTCTCTCACTGGGGTTGTAGAGAGGCAGCAGCAAGGCGCCAGACTGCCATGCGTAGACCCTGAGATGGTGCAGAGTCACTTGGAAGAACTGGATGCCTTTAAGTCGGCAGGCCCGGATGAGCTCCATCCGAGGGTGCTGAAGGCACCGGCCGACATTATTGCAGAGCCACTGGCGGGAATATTTGAACACTCGTGGCGCACGGGCCAAGTCCCGGAGGACTGGAAAAGGG
>NW_005842191.1:1332598-1336061 GCF_000455745.1 Alligator sinensis
TACTTATGCAGGGGGTCGGACTCAATGATCTATTGAGGTCCCTTCCAACCCTAGCATCTATGAATCATGCAGCCTGCTTTATGCTAAGGCTTTAAACAGATGTCACAGTTCCCAGAGAAAGCCTTCTGTCCCAGGATCTTCCACATGTACAAGTCCATTGACTTGCTTTAAGTATCTCTGAAGGATCCTAGATAAAATGTGTTAACACTTTCTTGTGTGCCCCTGTGGATCATTCCCATTTAATTGCAAGTCATTCCACAGGGCTGTGTGATCTCACTGGCCAACTACTGGCAGAGGAGCAGCAATGCAGCTTGGCAGGGCTACATGGCTGTGATGTCCTGGGTTTTGACTTGGATTAAAACAAGAGCAACCAGGACCACCTCAAATGAAACATCTGTTTACAGCCTAGGATCTCTTCTTTTGCTTGTAGTAGCACTGAATGATCCAGGCTCATGTCCAAAGTGGGCTGGTGCTACTGGCGCTGCCGCTTCGTAGAACCACAGAATGAAGCAGGGAGAAGCCCTATGCCATGGCAGTACACATCATGGATCTGAAGCCCCTTGGCTCCATGCTTGATCTAGTGGCTTTGCAGGCTGTAGGTTGCCAGACCCCGTCACCAGGTCAAGTTATAATTATCCAAAATATTAAGTGACACATTTGTTTCCTTTTTGTAACTGAAAAAAACCATGTCAGTTGGAGCCTTACTGCATGCTATATTTTCTGGGACAGCAATATGTAAGCTATTCAGTGTCTTAAATGTCTTTACATTTTCAAACCTACTTCTTGTGATTTATTTGGGAGAAGGATGAAGTTCTGGTCTTGCAGAGTCAGGACAAGTAAAAATATTAAATACAACACTGCTTCCGTTTGCATGGAGGCCTTCATACAAAATCATTCCAGTGGCTCAGACCTGCTAACTGCAAGCTAGCAAATATATCAGAGGCTTGTGCGTTCATCTGGGCGGCAGCTGCACATACAATTAGACAAGAAAATATAGGATAAAAATGACAAGTTTTACTGGGAAGAATAATTGCAGGTTAACTAGGAGGCTGAGAACAGCATTTACTGCTAACAATAGGCCTGTGTAAGAACTTTTTTTTTCCTTTTTTCTAATTTCTATAACTTCTTTAGAAGTTGGGAGGAACCAAAGGCAGGAAATTTTGAGGTGTGATATTTAATCATCAGGAAGTCAGTATGGAAAAGCAAGGAGCACCTATCATTTGGTAGGTAAAGGAGTACAAGAAGAAATTTTTATTGCTCCCATGAAGATATGGGGTTTCCACTGTGCAAGCTTAGTGCTGTACCAGACTTTACCAGTCTCGCTTTCATTTTTCTTTTTTATTATCGTTCACTTCTATTTTGTGGATAACAAGGTTAGAATCCTTTGTTGTAAGACTTCAGCCTTAGAGCTGACACCTGCATCATAACAGGATGTGCTACAGTTTAAACTTTTTTCCTGGAAATTCTCCATCTTGGATGGATCTTTGCCATGTCTTTCAATAGCCACAAGATAAATTTGCAGGAGACACCAAGCTGGGCTGAGGGAGCAGACACTTGGAGGACAGGATGAGCATTCAAAATGACCTTGATAAAAGCTCTGAAGTAAGTCAGATTACATTTAATAAAGAGAAGTGCAGAATGCTATGCTTGGGAAGGAACAATCAAATGTACCAATACAAAATGGAGAATGACTAGCAAGGCTCCAGTACCATGAAAAAGATCCTGAGGGTTATATTGAATCACAAGCTAAATGAGTTAATGTAATATTGCTGCAAAAAAAGTTAATAGCATTCAGTGATATATTAACAAGAATGTAGTATGGAAGTCACAAAGTGACCCCATCCACTTTCCTCAACACTGGGGAGACCTCACCTGGAATACTGCGTCTTGTTTTGGGCACTGCGTTTCAAGAATTATTGGAAAGATCCCTGAGGAGAGCAACAAAAATGATTAGAGGTCTAGAAAACATAACGGTTAAGGATAGATTGAAGGAATTGGTGACACCTTGTGGAAACGTCTGAAGTACTCAATGCCCTTTTCACCTCCAGTCTTCACAGGCAAGGTCAGCTCCCAGGCTACTGCACCCAGCAGCAAAGCTTGGGGAGGGAGGTGAGCAGCCAACAGTGATGAAAGAACAAGTTAGGGACTATTTAGAAAAGCTGGACTTGTACATGTCCATGGGACCACACATGATGCATCTGAGGGTGCTGAGGGCAGGGCCATCCCTGTGGGGGTTGAATCAGGGCAACTGCCCTGGGTCCCGCGCTTTGTGGGGTCTGTAGAGCCGGGCAGAGAGGCCGTGGCTGCCATGTTTGAAGTTTAGCCCACCCTCCTGCCTAACGGGTTGGACGTCTCTTTGCCATTATGGATGGAAGTTCTGGCTGCCACCCCTCCCACTGCTTCCAGTGTGCCGGGGCTTTCGCTTCCCGGCGTAACGGTGCTGTGGGACGGGGAAGAAGGCCCGCACCCTGCTGGGATCATCTTTGGTTGAGGGAGTTGGCTGATGTGATTGCAGAGCTGCTGGCCATTATCTTTAAAAACTTCTGGTGATCAGGAGCAATCCTTGATGATTGAAAAAGGGCAAATATAGTGCCCCTCTTTAAGAAAGGGAAGAAGGAGGATCCAGGGAACTACAGACTGGTCAGCCTCACCTCAGTCCCTGGGAAAATCATGGAGCAGGTCCTCAAGGAATCCATTTCTAAGCACTTAGAGGAGAAGTAACTGATCAGGAACAGTCGGCATGGATTCACCAAGGACAAGACATGCTTGACCAACCTGATTCTATGGATGTGGAAAGAGCAGTAGAGAGGATATACTTTGACTTTAGCAAGGCTCTTGTTATGGTCTCCCACAACATTCTTGCAAGCAAGCAAAGGAAGTATAGGCTGGATGAATGGACTGTAAGGTGGATAGAAAACTGGCTAGATTGTCAGGCTCAGAAGGTAGTAGTCAAAGGCTTGATTACTAGTTGGCAGCTGGTGTCAAATGGAGTGCTCCAGGGGTCAATCCTGGGCCTGGTTTTGTTCAGTGTTGTCATCAATGACCTGGAAGATGGGATGGAGCGCACCCTTTGCAAATTCACGGATGACACCAAGCTGTGCAGAGTAGAAGATACGCTGGAGGATAGGGCTAGGATTCAGACAGATCTAGACAAATTGGAGGATTAAACCAAAATAAATCTCCTGAGGTTCAATATGGAGAAATGCAATGTGCTGCACTTTGGATGGAACAATCCCATGCACCGTACAGGATGGGGACTGACTGGCTAAGCAGCACCTCCGCACAAAAGGACCTGGGGGTTACAGTGGACAAATAAGCTGGATATGAGCCAACAATGTGACCTTGTTGCCAAGAAGTATACTGAATTAGTAGGATTGTTGTCAGCAGATTGAGGGAAGTGATTATTCTCTTCTATTTGGCACTGGTGAGGCCACATCTGGAGTGCTGTGTCCAGTTTTTGCGC
>NW_005842191.1:1336082-1343092 GCF_000455745.1 Alligator sinensis
CCCCCCCAATATTACAGAATGGATGGGGACAAATTGTACAGAGTCCAGCAGAGGGCAGTGAAAATGGTTAGGGGGCTGGGGCACGTGGGCTTATTTAGTCTACAGAAAAGAAGACTGAGGGGTGATTTAATAACACCTTCAACTACCTGAGGGGTAATTCCAAAGAGGATGGAGCAAGACTGTTCTCAGTGGTGGCATATGACAGAACAAGGAGCAATGGTCTCAAGTTGCAGCAAGGGAAATTTAGGTTAGATATTGGGGAGAATTTTCTCACTAGGAGGGTGGTAAAGCACTGGAATGGGTTATCCAGAGAGTAACCAATCCTTGGGTTGCTGTGGAGCCTCTATCCTTGGAGGCTTTTAAGACCTGGCTAGGCGAAACCTTGGCTGGGATGATTTAGTTAGGGATGGTACTGCTTTGAGCAAGGGGTTGGACTAGATGACTTCCTAGGGTCCCTTCCAACCCTAATTTTCTATGATTCTATTAATTGGGTTATTTATTTTAGAGGAGAGATGATAGAGGGAAATGAGGAATCTGATAAGTCTTTCAATACAAAAGAGATTGGTGATCAACTGTTCTTCCTGTTCACAAAGGATAGGACAAGGGTGTAAGTTTCAACAGGGGAGTTTTAGGTTGGATATTAAGAAGAGCTTCTAATTTGGAGCGGGGGTTAAGTACTGGCATAAAGTACATAGAGTGGGCTTAGGTTAGATAACCGCTTGAGAGTCTCTTTAGCCTGTTGTGCTATGATTTCTTAAGCAAGTTTCCCAAAATATTTTGTGATCTTCCAGACTGAAACAGCTGATAATATTTTTGGCTTGTAACATCTGAATCTTAGCTTTGAGTTCTCATCATTTAGACCACTAATGGCCCTGAGTAGGTAAGGAGGGAAATTTCCATGTTAGTCTGTAGACAGCCTCTGCCAGTCAGTAGAGTAATTGTTGCTATGGTAATGGCTGCTCCTGAACTGTGCATATTAAAAATGATAAGAACAGCTAAATTCTACAGGTGAAATTATGGCTTTGCTGAAGCCAATGTAAGTTGTCATTTGTTTCTCTGGGAACAGTACAGGGTCTTCATAAAGTCCTTGTGCTCTTTTAAACTTAGGTTGTGCACAAGGACTTTATGAAGACCCTATATTTCACTCTAAGTGAAGCTGAAGACAGAAGAAGTGAAGGTGGGTCTGGAATAGTAAGAAAAAGGAAAATGGTGAACAGTCCTTAAAAACCCTATCTGCAGATATTTTGGGTGGCCAGAGCTTCAGCAGGGCCATGGAGATGTTGACATAATACATTAGAGCAGTGCTTTTCAAAGTGGTAGTCCACGGACTGGTGCCGGTCCGCGAGCCACCGGTCGCCGGTCCGCAGCAAGTTGCCAGGAAAGAAAGAAATATATTTTCAGAAGCATAATACTGATATGTCATAGCGCCACAGTTTGTACGTTCCAACACTCCAGGTGACATCATGTCGTGCAAGGTGAGGAAAGAGAAAGAAACAGCCAGTCGCGCATTTGTTTAGCGCTGTTGCACACAGTTGCTGTGACCGGCTGAACCGGGCACCGGTCCCTGGCCCACTGGAAAAAAAAATGCTGGTCTGCCACATAAGATAGTTTGAGAAGCACTGCATTAGAGGATGTAGCAGGATCCAAAATGTTGGTTAATGGGTTTTTTTTTTTTTGTTTTGGGAGGTTTTTTTGGCTAAACTTTATTTGAAGACTCTACAAACCCCAGTCACTATATGCAGGGGAAAGAGCAATTTTGAAACACTATTTTGGTTACTAGCTAAGGAAAGGAGACTTTTGAATACATAAAATACTGATCCTGCAGTAAGTCTTTGTACAATATGCATATGTAGACAAATGTTGTGTCACTTTTCTAATGCGTCATTTCCTGCATATTCTGTTCTGTTTGAGGCCCTTTCTGTTCTAACCCTGCAATTTCTGAGGAGCTACTCTGTATTCATACGTCTTAGGCAAACACACATATAAATGTGTAGAATACAGCTGACTCTGTATTTCTTCACTCTTTGTATGTGTTCATTTTATCCCCATAGGAGCCATATTATGTTCGTTGCATTAAGCCCAATGATAAGAAGTCACCACAGCTGTTTGATGAAGAACGCTGCAGACACCAGGTGGAGTACCTTGGACTTTTGGAGAATGTGAGAGTCCGCCGGGCAGGATTTGCTTATCGCCAAACATATGAGAAGTTTCTTCACAGGTGAGAAGGGAATTGGAATATGCTTTGTTTCAGGTCTTTACAAGGTATTTGAGATATTTGATGAGGTGGTCCCTCTAAATTTCTGCCTTCATGATGAGGAAAAAGCCAGAGTTTTTTAGGTTTAGCAATCCTCGCTCTCAAAAGAGATTTGTTTCTTTTTGGGACATTCACTAGGGACTAGAATAAAATGTTGGGTATTGTCTATCTCATTCTCTTCTGATGACAGATTTCATAGCCTGATGCTTTTTTCATTCTTATTTGAAAATGGCCCTCTATTTCTGTTGGCCAGAACTGTTTTGTAGATTGTCGTTGTTCTTGCATTATGAGTAAGTTACCATAGTTACTTCTTCCTTTAAGTGTGTACCAAGAATTCCAGCATCCTGGTAGTGGAAGAGTGTTTTGTCTTTGTTTTGAATTCCTTCACTGGAGCAGGTGAAATGCTGGCCCTCAGGCTAGGAATAATGAAAAACTCAGTATTAAAGTAAGTGTGGATGGCACGTGTTATAAACAGAGATGTCCTTGAAAGAAGAGTGCTGTTCATAATGACAGTACAGATTTGGTTGCTTGTAGTAACTGAAGAGGAACAACAAACAAATGTGATTTACAGTGCTTCGTTTTCTTGGTGTACTGTACTTCTCTGCATCATGTCAAGTGTAGGGCTTGGTTCTGCCATCAGTAACACTTGTGTATAATCAGCGGTTCATTAAAATTTGTTTTCATGCTTGTGCAAGTAGCAACTTTTTAATGGATATGTGCCAAGATCATCTAGTATGTCTAGAAGCAGAAACATACTAGTAGCTAGTAAACCAGATTCACATATGGTATTTGGTATAACTGAACTTATGTGCTCTTGCTACTATAGGACCCTGGATACGGAATAGATCCAAAGAGAGGTCTCAGATATTGTACCTGCATTTCACACTACTTCCTAACATTAGATTAGCCTGGATTTATCTCTCTTTCTAAAGTAAAGAAGCTTGCTTCTGTTTAGCCCATGGTAACTTTGCTTTCAGATGGTAAATGCACCCTTTTCACAGAGATAAATGCCACCACTGGATACCGAATGTTGCAGTTTTGGTTTTAATGCCTAGATTTTTGGGAAAAGTGGTGCTATCAAGTCTCAGTTTTCACGAACATGATCTAATATATTTTATTACTGAAGTTCTCAGATATGTGGCTATTTAAAAAAACAAAAAAAAAGTCAGTGTGGAATGAAAATGACACAGGGAGTCTCCAAAACTGGATTGTGGCGAGAGAAGTCTTGGTTTTGTGTTCATATTCAATATTGCTGAGTAAAACATAGGTCTTGATTACAGAAGATTGCCGTTGCAGACTGTAGCTTACAAAAGCAGCCTTAATTAGTTTCTTTCTAGAGTTAAAAATGGAGGAGAAAAAAATAAAGGCAGCATAGAAGTGGCTGGTTAATGTATGGATGACCTTGAAAGCTGTCAAGATCTTAAGGCCAAGGGGGTGGAGAAGAACTATGCTGTCAGGCAGCAGATTTATTCCAAGTTCTGCTTCATTATAATTAGCAGCAAGGTTTGGATTTTTGACTTGCTAGGCCATCAGGGTCATGCTCTTTGCCTCAGGGAGGGAATTAGTGACCTCGCACAGCACATGCTGCTGGAGAGTTGGAAAGCCTGCAGCAGTGTTATGACAATATCAATATCACCAGTTGTAGTAATTGCCCGAGACGGTGAGTGTTAACATTAGCTTGTGCTAAAAAAAGAGATCCTAAATTGCAGGTATTATTTTTTTGTTGTTGATGCAGTCCCATTTTTGTAGGGCGTTTAAATTTTTCTTCCTCTCTCATAAATGATCCTCCACGCTCTGTAGGTTTGTTAGAGCTCTGACGTTTTATTTCCCTTGTCTGGTCCCATCAGCTGTGCAGGTCTGTTCTAATAAAAGGTGGATTTGCACTATCACCCTGATGGTCTCTGCCTCCTAATGTAAATGTCTTGCGGTGAAAGATTTTTCCAAATTATCTCCCAGCAATTTAATTATTGCAGGAATATTTTCCCACTGGGAATAGAGAGAAGTGAGCTGAAACTAACTAAAAGGGTTTTTGGTGTCTCTTTAAATGTAAAATATTTATGTATGTAGATTCATTTGAGAAATAAGCGCTGTCCGCCCACTTAAATATAAATGCAAAAACTGTCCCTAAAACGCAAGGATTTTTTTTTTCATGTGTTACTTTCTGTACTTCATTCTAATAATAACCACATCCTGCCTTCCATTACCCTCTACCACCAATATATTGTTGCTTGTTTAGAAACTATGGGCATTTATACACACATCTGTTCTGATGCGCCAGAGACCTGGTGCATCAGAGCAGACTTGATTAAACGCGAGCTGATGCACCCAGCACTGCGTCACATCCATTTGTATAAATGGCGAAATGTGCATAAGTGCTGAGAAAATGGCCGCAGCACGCTTTTGAACTAAAACACCTTTGTGTTTTAGTTCATAAGCAAGCCACCACCATTTTCTCAGCACTGAGATTCATTTTGCCATTTATACAAACGCATGTACCACAGCTCTGGGCCCCATGTGTTTCCACTGTTTTTTTTTGTTGTCAACAGCTTATCCAAAGATGTTAATTCAATGAGCCAGAATCTTGGAAGAATGACAACATTGTCTGTTTCATCCAGTTTTATTTTAGCCTGTTTAGTAATCTTTAAAAAAACCCCAAAGAAACGAACAAACTGTATTTTAGGCTCCAGGTATAACCCCAACTCTATTGCTTTGTCCACTGGTGATTATTTTCAGAATTAGCTAGCCAGCTGAAAAAAAATGTCCCATGCCTCAAAAATTGGAACGGAAGTTTGCTGCCATTTACTGTGTTGAATAATGAAATGGACCAGGGGTGGTACAGAAGTGTTCATGAAGACATTGGGTTATAGGATTTTAACAAGCCCAGGATTTTTTACTGTACATCAAGTTCTTATCTCAATTTCAATTGACTTCTCCCAAGAAAAAGTTTAAATTAAGATTATTTTTTTTCTTGGTAAATATTTATAAATTGGCAAAAGTTGAGAAGTGGAGCTGCTCATCATGTCAGCATCGAAGTTGGTCTCTGCCATGTTGCATCTCTCTCTGTTGTGTGAAATGAGCCCCAATGAGCAGTTCCCCTGTAGGCAATTTGTACAACATCCTTTACACTCGGGTACATATTCTTTTTCACCCTTTTGGAACACCATCCCTCTGTGACTGTCTTGTTTTCTTAGCTGTACATGAACAAAATATTTTTTTATTTAAGTTCTAATTTGAAAATATAGATGTTTAAGAATAGGCTTGGAAGTAGAAGTGGGAACTTGGTGATGAAATGATTTTATGTTCAATTTTAGGTACAAGATGATCTCAGAATTTACTTGGCCAAACCATGACCTCTCTTCTGACAAAGAAGCTGTGAAGAAACTAATAGAGTGCTGTGGGTTTCAGCATGATGTAGCCTATGGAAAAACCAAGATTTTTATCCGCACACCTCGAACTCTATTCACCCTGGAGGAACTGCATGCCAAGATGCTTGTGAGGATTGTTCTCTTCCTACAAAAGGTAAAAATAGTTGCAGGTAAAAGTTTGGGAAGTTCTAGTAATGGAAAAGTTGTCCTATCAAGTCAGTGTTCTATGGGGGAGAAGGCAATATGGTGCTTGCTTGGAAATATGGTGGACATGTTTGGAATTTGCTTTAAAAAAAAAAAAAAAAATCTCCAGCCTTCAGGTCAGAAAATTGAGAGGTTTTTGAATATTGAAGTGCAAGTTCTATGGGCTAATGCATAAGAATAAATTTAGAATAAATTTTACATCTAAAAAGCAGAGATGAATAGAAGATGATGAGGTTTGTATTGTGCAGAGTTCTAGGAAAATAGAGGAGGTGAATTCTTGTGTGGAAATAAAGAAACATAGGGATTTGGCATCAGAGATGGGGGAGTTGGAGTCTGGAGAAGGGAGCACAGGACTTGGATGTTGTTTTGGGTTGTGGTATCGCTGTTGATATGGGATGAATATCTTTGTTTATATTTGGGGGATTGGATATATCTTTAGATGTTGAATCTGGTTGTTTTAATGGGTTGGACTCCTTATAGTTTCATAGTAGCTAGGGTCAGGAGGGACCTGAACAGATCATCTAGCCTGACCCCCTGCCATGGGCAGGAATGAATGCTGGGTTCACAAGACCCCAGACAGGTGATCATCTAACCTCTTTTTGAATTTGCCCAAGGTAGGGGCAAGGACCATTTCCCTAGGAAGTTGGTTCCAGATTCTGGCCACCCTAACTGTAAAATATTGCCTCCTGATCTCTAACCTAAACCTATTCTCCATCAGCTGATTACCTACAACCCACCTCAGGTGGTGCTGGGGAGAAAAGGGCTCTTCCTATTTGCTGATGATCTCCCCTGATGAGTTTGTGGGCAGCCACCAGGTCCCCCCTCAGCCTCCTCTTGCCGAGGCTGAACAGGTTCAGGTCCCTCAGTCTCTCCTCATAGGGCCTGTCCTGCTGCCCTCTCACCAAGTGGGTGGCCCTCCTCTGAACTCTCTCCAGGCTGGCCACATCCTTTTTAAAGTGCAGTGCCCAGTACTGGACGCAGTACTCCAATTGTGGCCTGACCAGTGTTGCATAGAGGGGGACACGGCTTTTGTCTGGACCAGCTTGTGATGCATCTTTGGATGCATGACAAGGTATGGCTGGCCTTGCTGGCTGCGGTCTGGCATTGGCAGCTCATGTTCATCTTGGATTCAATAATGATTACAAGATCCCTTTCCATCTCTGTGCTTTCAAGAAGGGAACTCCCCA
>NW_005842191.1:1343155-1348045 GCF_000455745.1 Alligator sinensis
TGCTTTCAACCCCCTCGTCCAAGTCGCTGATGAAGATGTTAAACAGTGCGGGCCCGAGGACTGAGCCCTGGGGTACCCCACTGCTTGCATCTCACCAGGCTGAGTACGACCCATCCACCACTACTCTCTGGGTGTACCCCATCAGCCAGTTTTTTACCCATCCAACTTCGTAGGAATCAATGCCACAGTCGCTTAATTTATTAATGAGAATGGGGTGGGAGACAGTGTCAAAGGCCTTCCTGAAGTCTAGAAAGACTATGTCCGTGGTGACACCATCATCCAAGGATTTAGTTACCTGGTCATAAAAGGCAATCAGGTTGGTCAGGCAGGACCTGCCTTTGATGAGCCCATGCTGGTTGCCCCTCAGCATGATCTCCCCTGCTGGCCCCCCACAGATGTGCTCCTTGATGATTTTCTCCAAGATCTTCCCAAGGACTGAGGTGAGGCTTATGGGCCTATAGTTACTTGGGTCCTTCTTCCTCCCTTTCTTAAAATAGGGACCACATTAGCCAGTTTCCAATCCCCTGGCACCTGGCCAGATGACCATGAATGCTCATACAGCCGGGTCAAGGGCTCCGCGATGACCCCTGTCAGCTCCCTCAACACCCTTGGGTGGAAGGCATCTGGAGCTGCAGATTTAAAAAATGTCCAGCCCTTCCAGAAGATCCCTAACTACCTCTGCGCTGACCCAAGGCCTGTCAGAGCTATCCCCAAGATTGTCCCTACCTCTGGCAGGAGGGAAATAATAAATACATTTTAAAATAGTTTCAGTTTAGCAAGACATCTCAGCTCAGTGTTCACATGACATAATTACTCTTTTGCCAAATCCACCTCACAAAGGTGACAAGTCTGCATGAACATTTCTGTGTTGTAGTTGGCCAAGGCCATAGTCTCCTGAACCATTTTCAGGAGTTCTTGGGTCCACTTCAGTAGATACTGGCTTGCGTTGTGCCAAAGACGGTGCAAGTCAGGGAACTACTCCAAACTAGCAGGCAGAATCTAGGTTCTAACCACAGTCCTGGTTTCCTGCATTCTGAATGAGCCTGTGTTGGTACTTGCATCACTTCAGCCAGCTTGAGCACCTTGCTGCCTTGTGGCAGCCAACGTACGTGGGCCTCTGTACAACACTGTAAAAAGTTTGATACTCTGACAGATTGTTCTCAAACAAAGTTTGTCACTGGAGAGTAGTGAGCATCAACCCTCTACCAGGTATCTACTATAGGACCTTCCAGTCATTTATTACAGTGGTGATTTCCCCCTCTTCACCTCACATAAGGCCTCTATGTAACAGTCAGACCATTATGGGACAAATTTCCTTCTTACCTGTACGTTCTCCATATCAACCTCAAACTCCTTTGAGCCTGAGAAAACAAAGCAGAGTTTAACTCTTTTTCCCTGAATTACACTATTTAGTTCCTAACTGGCCCTTATGGGGAGAATCTGGTTCCATTATACCATCAATTGCTATGAAAGTGGAGCAGCCTCTGGCTTCCACAATTGTACAGATGTGGAAATATACCTTCGGCCAGTCAGAAAACATTATTGAATACTGCATAAAAAGCAATATCTTGAAAGAAATGGCTCTTAAGTTGCATATTCCTATGTCAGTTTTGGAGTTTGGGAAACACCCTTTGATCCTCCCTAAATATCCAATAAGGGAAGCAGTTGTTAAATGTTGGGTGTGGGAAA
Source organism: Alligator sinensis (assembly GCF_000455745.1). Taxonomy (NCBI): domain Eukaryota; kingdom Metazoa; phylum Chordata; order Crocodylia; family Alligatoridae; genus Alligator; species Alligator sinensis. The sequence continues at coordinate 1,344,845 of NW_005842191.1, forward strand.
TGGTGGAATAAAACCTGTTGGAAAATTTTAGTCTCTATAGTAGCTGCTCAAGATTTGTAAATGCAGGTAAATCCTATCATAATTATTCATGGACCAAGAATGGAAACTTGCATCTGATTAAACTCTTAAAAGGCTTGCAAAATAGTCAGATCTTTGGGGTTTGTGATGTTTAATGTCCTTGTCCATCACCAGCCTATTGCCTGGTGGTGAGCCAGTATGGTTTGATCACACAGAAATGGGAATGTGGCAGTACTTTAATCTCCAGTAAAATAGATGCAAATGCAATTTGTGCATATCAACTCATGCATCCAGGTTCTGTTTTATGTGCTTCAACTTTTTCAAGTACAATTAGTCTTTTCCCCTTAGGAACTTTAATGGTCTACTCTAAAAGGAGGCAGGCCCAGTCTTTACCCAGAAATTCCCTGGCGTAGGATCTTGCTTTCAAAGGCTGTCCTTCCCTCTGCTCCTGGACTGTGCTTCAGCTGTCTTTCATTGGGTCCTTGTCCTGGAAATAACAAAAAGCTCCCCTTCCCTGGAGGTAACTCTTCCCATTCTCTTTCTCCATCGATGATTTACAAGGGTTCCAGATAATCCCACTCCCAGCAGTCTGTGAGGATCAGTGATTAGTTAGTGACAGCTGGACCACACTATTTCTAACTTCCTGAGGGCTATCCACTCCCTACAGGTACTTCTCTAAGGACTTAACTTTTTGTTTGTTCCATCCAGTGGCAGTTTGCTGTGTTTTCATTATTAATTCAAGGCTACTGTACTCAATTACCCTTACCTTCATGAGATGTGAGCTAGTTGGGTTTCCTTGTAGAAAAAAGTTATGGGAAGCATATTCTGCTGACAGGTCACCTCTAAATTACCATTTCTGATTGAATAGCTAAGGGAATTGAGAAGTAAGTTTGATTTAGATGAATAGATTATAGGCATAGACAAGTGATTAAAAAAATCCTGTCTCGTTGCTATGCCAGACTAAACCCCACTTTGCAAATGGAACAGTATGGTCACTTATTGCAGCTAAACCTGTTAAACAGCAGGGGACGACTCTTTGATAGCAGTTTATCAATCTTTCTGAGGATTTCCATTAGCTTTCGTTATCACTGTACAGACCAAAATTGAAATCCCTCTTGTCTAGACTGTTTTCCATCAACCTGAAGGAAGGCAGAACTAAGCTGTCATTTGCCTGTGGAAGACAGTAGAAATCATTAAAAATAAATTAAAGGGTCCAGTTTCCGTCTATATGACAATTTGGTGGATCAGCATAGTGGTGTTGTCAGGTATCTGATTTGTCATGTTATAAACTAGCTGACGGAGTTTTTCTTCTCCTTCTTACTTTTGGCTTTCCCTTCCTCTTGTTTCAAGCTAGCTGTAAAAATAACACATGCCAAATTTACAAAGTATACCCAAAATCATGTGCATGAACCCCTTGAATGTAGGTGGGGATGAAAGAGTGGACTAGCCTTTCCACGGCTGCACAGAAGAGGCAGGGGGCATACAGCTGACATCTGTATGTAGGACTTGGAGTAGGGATGCCCTGACTTCTAATCCTGCATCTTCTGCCAGTTTGTTGTGGTGATAAGCAGGTTACTTCCTCTGTCCATTTGCCCATCTACAAACTGGGGCTGAAACATATGAATCTACCTTTTGGAGGGGGTGGTTGTGTGTGGCACTTTGAGGATAAAAAGATATTGTCACTGTTGTGTCTAAAAATCATAAGTATGTACACTGCATGGCGCACAAGCAATTCATTAATTTTTTTGAATAACATCTAATAAACTCTAATCCCTGAAAACATGTATTCTTCTGGCTTTATGAAACCACCTTTCCCCTGAGTGAAATTAAAATTGCATAAAGCATTACCCTTATGGAGGCCTGTTTAATGGATACAACTATATTCATGGTATTTGTGAATTAAGATGTGAAACTGTTAAAAAAAATCCTTAATGTAGCAGGCTCTGTACTTCTGGAACATGATTCTGAAATAGGACTGGGAGCAGTGCCTTTGTTTTGTTTACTCCTTACCTGCAGGAGAAATTCCTCATGTGTAATCTTAATTTGCCTGATAAATTGCAATCACTTATCTGAGATTTGGATGGAGAGGAAGGGGACAAGCTGTTCTTAATTACCAGAGTGCTTTGCAAGCCTTCAAGTTATCCGTGAAAATCCTAAAGAAATCAGTGTAGATTTAGTGAGATCCAGAATTCCATTTCTGTAACTCAAACCCTATCTTACTTCACTCCTCCTTCTGCTTCTGCTTGTTATCTTGCTTTCTTCAAATTGCCTTCAGAAGAGATGAGATTTTTGTCTGCAAAGTGCAAAGAAGGAGCTGTTTAGAGTCCTGCCTCTTACAGCCAAAGGCAAGAAATGGTAATGAACCAATAATGCTTGCTGTAAGCTCATCAGCAAAAGAGAAGATGCTCGTTTGATGTTCATAAGGTATGTAATTAAATACCTGGTACAGTATTAAATTTGTCTATAGGTTCCTTGATTTATTTATTTATTTTTAATTCTCTTTCATTTTATATTTTCCCTGTATTTTAGTCTCCAACCTCATTCTTTTCTGTTTACAGTTCAGCTTTTCTCATTTTAATATGCCAGTTCCATCTGCTTACCAGCAGATGGGGCACTTGCAGGTTTGAGGTAGTGAAGAAGGAATAATCAACATAAAAACCTGAGACTTCAAGATCCACTGAAGCCTTAAGTGCTGAAAAACAATAGGCAGTTCTGCTTCCATGTCACCATTTCTATATTTTTTTGCTGTCTTTTCATTGCTTGGGCCACTTCCCTAATGGTTAGATTCTTTCTGAGGATTTCTTACCTGAAATCCTAATCCTCTCTTACTGACAAATAACAGGGAAAATAAGAGGATGGGCACATCATATATTTACTGAGGCAAAAGGTTTAGGGGAGGAAAGAGGGGCAGGGCTGAATTTACCATGCATCAGCTGTTCCATGTTAGCTCTTACTCTGCTGTAGATGAAAGCTAAACCACAGTAGTTTAGCTCTCAGTGAAATAGGGTTAAACCACTTGTGACTTAATTTTTCATCTACTGTGAGGTATCCAAGCAGTAGCTCTCCCCCTTTTTACTTGCAGTAAATGGATCAAGTACACATACCCTAAGCAACAAATTCCAGTTAAAAACAAACTTTAATTGCATTTTCACGAGGGCAAGACAACTAAGGTGGAGGGGAGGG
>NW_005842191.1:1348076-1349897 GCF_000455745.1 Alligator sinensis
ATTTTTCTTTTAAATAAGTCTCTTTTACAATATTAGATTCTTTCAATAGTTTGAATTCTGCAAGTGGGAATGTTTCATTTTTGTAAAGAAATTACTCAGCTACCTTTAAAAAAATAAAGAAGCAAAATTCAGAAGCTTTACTTTTGTCATGATTATAGGCACTTTGGAAAAAAAATAAAGCTGAAATTGATTAAAATGGGTCACACTACAGTTCATGGGATTTAAATGTAAATGCTTATGAACATGTAATGGAACTTTTTCATTTTTGCCTTTTAATGTTACTGCAGACTGTTCTATTAATTCTGTTTTCCAAATAGAGGGAGACTTAAATGTAAAAGAAATACCAGATAACAAGCAGCAGTTTTGTTGCCTGTTCTCCCTCCTCCCCCTTAAATATCCATTTTAGTCTCTAATCATTAAATGGGTTGTAGTTTCACAAAATATATAGGCTCTGAAATAGGGCAGTTATGTACCTATGAGGTTTTTACAGTAATAACTTATCAGAGTTAAAAATAGAAGTTTGTGTTTTGCACTGAACAAATGGTAAGACTTAGCTAGTTGTTAATTCAATTAAAATTTGATTATTAAAACCTATATGACCTCCAGAAAGAATGGATTAGGTCTGAGGTTGGTGGACACTAGGATCCAGCTTCCCTCGCTGCTTCACCTGGCTGCAGCATTTCACAAGGAGAGCTCTCGGCTGCTGAAATCTTGGGTCCCTGACTGGTATCGCACAGATGCAGCACCCACTGCTGAATGCTAATGAAGCCACAACTCTGTGGGCCAAATCCAAAAACTGCATGAGCCAGATCTGGCTTATAAGTTGACAATCCCCTGATCTAATGTCTTCTGCCCTTAAGAAATCTCTTGCCACCCTCCTCATCACTAGACTCTGTAGTTCTACCATAAGAAAAATTAGGGAAAGTCAGGAATGTGTGGGGTGGTAAGTTCTGGAAACTCACTGTTTCTACAAGGATTTTGCAGTAGATATAAAAACATTTTCTTGCCATGAAGACCTATCCTTTGACTCAACTTGAATGGTTATTGTGCAAGTGCTAGTTGGGAAGATCAGTACAGTTCAGAAGTACAATTGGAGGTTATATACTGGATCTGTGGCCTCTGTCACCATGATCTACCTTTCTGGAAACAAATGAACTGCTGTCATAAAACAAGGACTGTCACAAAGACTCTGGGTATTTTCCCTTCAGCAGCACACCCCAAATTGGTTAGCTGGTGAAATAGCTCTTTCTTCAAAACAGAGGCCTGTTCAGTGGGCATGTACAGTGTGCCAAGATCATGCATCATGTCAATATAATTTAGTGCACTATTTCCAAATAATTTTATCAGAGCAACACAGCTGTGCATAGTAGTCACTTCAGGAAATCATTCCTGTTTAATGCAGGGGAAACAAGAGTTGTTCTTGCATTATAACCCAGCAAATACACATCTGTCAGTACTCTAAAAATTCTTGTGTCAGGCAGCCTTACAAAATGGTGAGGAAAATATACCAGCCCAGGCACAAAATATATTCTCTTTTGATATGATAGGAAAGAATTGCATACCATGCTACTGCACCATAAAAAATAAAACAAAAAAATTGTTGACTAAGCAAGTAGAATTTAGCTAGGCTGGAATCATTTTAATGTAGTAATTTTTCCTAACTCTAAATGTCTGCCTGTCTTTGCATTTACCTCTCTGCTTCCTGCCCTCCCCCCAACTGACATCTTATCTTGTCTTCTGCTTTGCAACCTGCACCCTTGTGCTCTCTATCTGGTCGATTGTCTTTATTGTTATTTCCCTTCCTAAATGCAGCCTTAAAAC
>NW_005842191.1:1349928-1360068 GCF_000455745.1 Alligator sinensis
TTTCCCTACTCACAAATCAAGCTGGGAGGCTGGGATTTATACTCTTGGAAACAGCTATTGGTTAGTTGCCCTGGTGATACCTCATTACCAAGGCAGGAAATTCATTGAATCAATATGACAGCCAGTTCTGAAATGATGTGATCTGAAGTCCAAGGACCTACAGTTAACCTTTGCTAAAAGAAGCATCACTACCTTAGTGCATGCTGTGGAAAGAGAGCTTTATTTCACGCTTCTTCTGAACACAATGAAATGCACCTTTCGAATCAGCTTTGCCTGTGCATATTCTAACAGCTTGCTCTAGCAGTGTTGTTTTTTTTCACTCGAGGCATTTTGGTTCCCAGACACTCCTCTCGAGATCTGTCACTCACAACCCTGCAGCTGTTGTCACCATAGCAACATTCCCTGGCCTCCGTGGAGAAGAGTAGGAAAGAGAAGCATGGCTGACTTGTCATAATTTTAATGTTTCACCTTCCCTTTCTTATCGATCCCCATGAGCCCTTGAAATAAAGCGTGCTAGGAAACATTAACCACAAAAGGAAGCTTTCACTCTGACAAAGAAGGCATTTTCATGTGAAATTACAGATCGGCGGTGGTAATCTGATGAGGGCTTCTGCTCAGTGACCCAAATAAAAGGTGATGTAACGGGTTTACCATCCACTCTCAAGACACTTCCCATCTTGAAAGAATGTGCTTTCATGTAGATTGGGTCTGACTGGAAATATGTACATAATTACATATTGATGTATAGCATATGTCTAGGCCTTAATTCTGCACACGCGTGGACAGTGAGAAGCAGGGAAAGGAGGGTGCTCTTGCTTCAGCACAAGCAAATGCAGATGCTATTTGTGGGGCCAAGCACTAGGTATATATTCTGTATGCAAAGGAACAAATCTCTTTGCATCTGTTCTTTCCCTTTCAAGGGCACAGAGTAAAACGGGAGGGAGAGTGGCAGAGAATAGTTGAGCCCTATATATGGGCTCAAGTATGGTCCTCAGCATGCTAATGAGGTGCTTAGCTACATTGTCCCCTTTGGGACTCTTTTGCTATTAGATCAGAGCAACTGGAAGCTGCACTCTCAGGAAAGCGGGGGGGGGGGGGGGGGGGGGGGGGAGGGAATCCTCTATACTCATTGTCTGCCTGGTTCTTTATACCTTGTGCTTAAAAAACAGTCCTCCACACTTGTGCTGACCACAGTCAGTTCCTTAGTGTAAAGTTATTCAATATAATTCATATTTTAGAAAGGGATAGCAATAACTGGATTACATCCAGAAAGAGGCACAGGAGGTGCTGGATTAGTTGCTCTCTGGTTCTTGTTCTTGCAGCTTTTTCAGGTCATGACTTTTATCCTTGAATGTATAAAAAATAATCTTTCATTTTATACAACATGGTTTATATGATTGTAAAGAAGTCAGGCTGAAAAACTGAAGGCTCAAGTCTGGAAGTACCTACAAACTTCATGGGAACAATTTTACAGTTTTCCTACACTGCATGTCCACACCTGTTCATGTACTCTGTGTAGTGTTTCAGTAGATATGACATGCATTAATGAATGTCAATATTCGCTTACTGTTTGATAGGAATAGAATGATAGAAAAAGAATAGCACAGCCGTACCTCATGTGGTAAGAAATACATTTACTTGTTGAACACTTCCATGATAGAACACAGATGAAAGTGGAACTGCCATCCTACAAACCTTATGGTAGGGGAATTTTGAACTTTTAAGATTCCCTGGCTTTAAGTGCCTTTAATACTGCATTAACACAGATTTAATTATTTAATTCTCCTAGGCGTTGTTTTTTTTTTTAATGCCTGAAATACATTCATCTTACATAGTATTAATGCCTCATGCTCTGACTTTGCTGAGCTTGTAGGCTAAGTTAGTGAACCCTTTAGTCTGAAATGAAATGTGCTGCTATGGGGCCTTTGTACATGCAACAAAATTGGCTTTTAAAGCAGCTTAAATGCCCTTTTTCACCGCTTTTAATACCGTTGCTGTTGCATGTCTGGCAGCGTATTCCACTTTTATCTGGCTACATTACAAAGTCATTTAAACTCCTCCAAGATGTTTTAGTTTGCTACCTAACAAAGTGCAAGAGTGCATGGGGCACTGAAAGCAAACGTGCTTGGGGAAGCGTGGACTTGGCAAGCTTCCAGTGCCCCATGCACCATCCCTGCCACCTTCTTCTGCTGCCAGCACACGTTGCCGCTCTGCCCCAGGGTCAAGCCAGCGGTCCCAGGCAGTGGGAAGGCAGCCGGGACAGTGCAGGGGTGATGGAGCTTCCCTGCCTCTGCTGTGGCTGTGGGGTAGGGGCTGGAAAACACAGCCCCTGAGCTATGGGGGACCCCGGTGCTTTCCTCCATGGTGGCAGTGCCTGACTCAGGCAGCACCTGCCTGCTGGCACCTGGCTCAGGTGGTCCCGGGGGGGCACCGCAGCCATGGAGAGAAGCACTGAGCCCTGCACAGCTCAGGGGCTGTGTGATCCGGCAGCAGCCTGTGCAGGCAGGCTCAACTGGAGGAAGAAAAAAAAAAGTAGCGAGAAGCCTGAGCTTTTTGGGGGGTTTTTCCCTCCCAGAGCCTGCCTGCCTGCCTGAGCTGCAGGGGTGGGGAGAAGGTAAGGGAGACTATGCTTCTCTCCACAGCTGCAGTGGGACTGACTGCCCAGGGCAGGTGCCATCTGGGGGGCACTGCTGCCACTGCATAGGGAAGCACCGGCCCTCCCCGCAGCTCAGGGACTGCTTAGCCCCCTGGCAGCTTGCCCCCTCCACTCCCCAACCGCGGGAGAGGCAGGTAAGCTCTAAGGATTGGGCCCCCACCCTTGTATAAATGCCACACGGGTTTAGTTCGGTTTAGTTCTCCCTAAATTGAAACAGTGGAAATGGTGGGTTTTTAAAAACCCACCATTTCAATTTAGGAAGAACTAAACAGAATTAAACCCCTGTTGTGTGTCCAAGCACCCATGGTTACGTTCTGCACTAGCACTTGTGCTGAGTCACTTGAGTTGAGCCTCCTGTTTTCAACATTTATCCTTGTAAATGCCTGTAAACAAAGAGCAACAAAGTTGGTGGTGATACCTGCAACTACATGCTAGCATTGCCTTTATTCCACATTCAGTCCTGCTTTCCAAATGTTCATAGCTTTATTTTTAAAGCTAATCTTTTAAAACTTTCCAAGCATAAAGGGTGGGATTTTCAGAGAAGTCTGTCGTCAAAAGTCAGTGGCTTTAACATGCCTGGGCTCCTTTTGGATGTCCTACCTTTATGGGTCAAAAAAAGTGGCTTTCCTTGCAAGGGAGCTCTCTTAATGGCATTGCACAATCCAAAAATGGTATCGGACACTGGCTTTAAGATTTGCTCATCTGTTAAAAGAGCTTCCCAAGTACTAGCTTCTGTAATTTCAACGTGAATTTTCAGAGCCAAGCTGTCTTTTTGTAGTTTATGCATATTGAAAATAAATTCTGGGGGCCTTATTTTCTGTCTTCAGTTACACATTTCTATATCATTGTCTTAATTGAAAATAACAGACTTTATGCATTAGATTTTAATTTTAAAAAAATCACACTGATCCACTACAGCTCAAAACCCCTTTGAGTTCTATACAGACTAAGAAAATTACTCATTGGCAACAGATGTAGGTAAGTTGGTGCACTTTTAGTAGAGGTGTTGTCAAGGGAAAAAATGCATTTTGGCACCCATACCTTAGAAATTGAGCTTAATTTTAACACAGTGGTAAGAATACAGGAGGCTGCCATAACCCTGCCTGAATAGTAAGGCTTCTTCTATTTCAGCAGATATCATGGTAACACCAGTAGAACAATTGTATGAAATTCCCTATTGCACATGAGACTGAAGAAGCCAGCAATGATGATCATGACAATTAATTTAATGGCCAGGTGCACTGTCTGTGGCTTCAGCTGTGTACAGCACATTATTCATAGTGAATTCTTAGTTTCACAAATTCTCAGATTCCTGCTTGTGGGGAAAAGCTTGATATAGCGGTAGCTGAGAACTCAGACAAGCTAAAATTCTTTTGCTTTGCTGAATTCCAAGACTACAGGTCCATAAGGACAGCTTGGAAAAATGAGAAGTATCAAACTGTTACCAAGGAAAACTTTTCTCTAAGAGCAAAATACATGTGGGAGAGCCAGTAATCTCTGCCTCTCTTTCTGTGCCTCTGCCTATCTCTCTCTCTCTCTCTCTCTCACCGTTTTGGTAAGAGCAGAGGCTGTGTTTGAGGATGAAGATAATATTCAGAAAGGAGAGTTTAGTGTTTTCCCTATTCTAGCAATCTCTCTAGGACAGTGGTTCTCAAACCTTTTTGGATTTAAGGCACTCCTCTATAATTTTTGTGAATTGAGTGGCACCCAATTCAAAATGTAATGGATATAGTACAGTGCTTACCTCCTTGCAGAGAGCCTAGGCAATGGGGTGTGGGATTGTCCAGGCAAGGGCAAGCCTGAACTTATCTGCTTAATTTATCTGATTATCTCCTCATGCTTCGCAGTACCCTTCAATCTGTGGCACCCCGGTTGAGAATCACTGTTGTTGTAGTAGGTCCAGTGCTTTGGACCAGGCACATTTTATCTGTCTATTTTTATGAGGCCTGGTCACTGGCAATTGTTCTCAGTGTGCTTTGTGAGACTGCTACGAGCAAAATATTACCCTTAGGTTTGCCACACTTTCCAAGGCTTTTTCATGGTAATATCCAATAGTGATAACCAGCTGAGTGAGGAGTCGGGGTACTTGTCTGTACCCATTGTTAGGTAACGTTATTCAGAGAATTGTACCCAAGTACTGTTTGTATTTTAGGCTCATGAAGTATCCCTGACTCCCTCAGATAACCCACACAGGACTTGAAGCTAACAAGGATGCAGTTTTCCCATTGGAAGATGAGACTGAGACACTGATCTCCAGTTTGTCATGAAACAGATGGTTAGCCATCCATTCCATCTGCAGCTCCTCAGCTTTCTGATCTCTTACGTGGGTACTTTCCTTGCTAACTTTAACTATGAAAGCACATCCGATTATCCATTTATGGACCTGGGCATATTTCTGACAGGAGATGAAATGGAACTAGTCCTTCAGTTGCTGAAAGCAGGAAGCCCAACTAACAAAACTTTTTTTTATGACCTGAACACTAAAGTTATGACTACTATTGCCAACCATTTAGTTCAGCAATCACAACTATGGCACTATACTTAGATTCAAGGTATAGACAGACAATTATATTAATATTAAGCGCAAGCTGGATAAGCTATTACAATGAAAAGATTCTATTTTCTTCATACTCCTGTAGTGAAAATGTTGCAACTTTTAACCTTGTTTCCTTCAGGGCAATTTAGCTAATTTGCATTACCACTGGAGTATGTAGATATATCAATTACATCATAGTTGTATGCTGCAGAGCATCAACTCCCCCTGTCCTTTTAAAGTGGTTAAAGCTTATATTTGCCCATGACTTCACTTAAATATTGTTTATGTGAACTGTCCCCACCCCACCCCTCCAAAAAAACCAACAAAACTATTCTGTCAATACCTTGTTTTTTTCTGACTAAAAAAATCTGGTGTTTTAAATGGGTTAACTGATACTGATCAGTAGCACTCATCAAAAATTTACTTCAAAAAGGTTTTTGACTAAAAGTAACTTTTATGAGAATTTTTTTTCATAAGAGAACATCAATTTGAAGTCCAAACACTAATTTCTTGAGAGAATCAAAATGAGTTTTTGGGTGTGCTGCAGTATCTCAGGAGATTGGAGATTGCTTGTCTCCTGACTGGACTAAATTTTCCTATGACTCTTGGTTCCTGCAACATGCTGTCTCCACCTTTGCCGTGGTGGAAGTTGGTGCATTATGAAGGAGACATGTTCTAACCTGGGCTCCAGGTCTAGAAAGAAAAACTGGAGCATGCAGCAGCACTTCTGTTTTCCTTTGGCATCACTTAGCAAAATATCTATGGTTTTCCAGAGGGAATCCTATTTTCTGATCAGCTGTGATTGCTACTGAATGGCCTAAACCAAAGTAGTGTTCAGCTTGCCTGTGGAGCAAGAATTAAACATTATTGGGGCCCACGATTTAACCACAGCTACCTATTTCAATACCGATTTGTAATTGGAAATTTTATCAAGGCTCAAAGTGCCTAAGTCCTAGAGCAAGTCATTGGGTTATAGGCTCCCCAAGGCCAGGTCTATACTAGACACTTATGTTGGAATAGTAATATATATTACAGGTATAATTCTTTACATCCCTTACTAGTTAACTGACCCTTCTAGTGTAGATGCATTTTATAGTGGTGGGAAGTTCTTTTGCTGTTAAGATTGTACACTTCCCCCAAGCAAAAAAACCAAAAGTGGGTTGTGGGAAGTGGTCCTTTGTTGGCATTCACCATACTTACATGAGGAGGGTTTGCTCATACAAATATGTAGGCAAACTCATTCCAGCATCAATCTGACCTAATTATCAGTCATTTGAAAATGGGACTTCCCTTCCAAAGGGAGGAATGGATCCATCGTAGCATAAACGTTTCATGTGGCTACTTACAGGCTATATGTGTCGGGTGGTTCTTTCTAAAGAATGCTTAAAATAGAAGGGCTCTTTCTGCTACTGAAGTCCATGGACTCCTTCAAATGGCAAGTACCCTGCAGGTAGAGCTGTGCCCATGCTGGGGAGTTTGCTGGCAGAACTACATCAACTATAGGGTGTGATCTTTCCCTACCCTGAGCAAACTTGGCTCTGCTAAGAAAACTATGATGTGGACAAGAGGTCATTGTTCAGTTCCTGGCTCTGCCAAAACCTCCTATATGGCTCTGGGTAAATTGTTTGATTGCCTGGGATTTATAGCAGGCAATCCTCTTCACCTGCGATGAAAGTGTTAATCATGCCATAAATAATAATCTGGCCGCACGTTAAAGCCAATTTACCATGTGATAATATAACAAGCCACAAAGAAATTCCACATATGTATGGGCATGTGTAACATCCTTGTGGCTCAGTTGTATTGTACCTTAAATTGAATGTGTGGTATGTAAGAGCCGACCCATGACAGATCCCAGTGCTCAGCTGAGTAGACACCTGGCATGGGGTAGCCCCAGGGCCTGGAATGCAGCTGTCCCCTACCTGATCATTGGGATCAGACTGGGACCAGTATTGGGTCCTGGACTTGGTCCTCCCATCCGATCCCCAGAAGCACATTTGCTGGTGGGGTGCTGTGAACCTGACCCCTGCAAGCATTTCTTTGATCTTGGGCTCACTGCACCCCTGACCTTTAAAAAGCAGGCAAGCAGCTGGGAGCCCCAGCTGCATCCATGGAAGTGGCAGCTGGGGAGCAGGTTGCTTCACTCCTATAGCTGCAGGCACTGCTTTGTGGCACATGGGCAGTTGGGGAGCTCAGACCTCCCACACAGGAAGCTTTAAAGAAGACCACTGAGGCAACTGCTCTGGGGTTCCCCACTGGGAACTTCAAACCCCATGCCCAGCAGCTCTGGCCAGGTTGCCTAGCATGGGGGATTAGAGGCTTCCAAAGCAATTTAAAATCCTCTGGGAGGGAAGCTTCCCTGTGCCCCTCACCCCCTGCCAGGAACCTCTTGAGCTGCCAAGTGTGGGGTTTTAATACTCAGCTGATTGTATGCCTCACTTAGCCCCAGTCTGTCAGCCCCCAGACCACACTAGAGAGCTGAACTGACCCCACTGCAGTCTGGGACCAGGCTGACAGTCGGACTATATCAGAACCAGTTAGAATCCTTAGCAGTGTCCTGGGAGCCAGCTGACAATCAGCTGACTGTCAGCCCAGCACAGGGAAGCTTCCCTCCCCAGCTGTCACTCCTCTTTCAACTTGCTGGTGCAGGGGCTTCCCCTGCACCAGCAGGTAGTAATGACACGATTGGGATTTGATCCCTAACTCCACCAGTGCACATATGGCATTTCAGGAAGGGTGACTGTTGGGATCAGGTCACATCACACCATTACGCCATGGGCCTCGGTGTCCAGGGATTTTGACACTGTGAGATAGAAGATGTGATGAAGAAGTAAAAAGGACAATTCATGCAAGTTGTTCATTGTACGTGTTCTAAAAGCTTATCATAAAGATAGTTATGCATCCACCTGAGATCACTGAAATACTACATACGTTTGACCCTCCCTTAAAGCTGGGCATTTAGAAAAGACACTGGGGTGAATCAGAATGTTTGAAGCTCAGAGTAGTAGAGGAGTGCTGAAAATCAGCTGCAACTAATGAAAAGGTGCTGAGAAAGATTAACAGGAAGAGATCACAGTTGCTTGAAATGCTATATAAAAGAATAACATCTTTCTGTGGACACTTCCCAACGATTTCCAAATGAGTCAATTCCAGCTCTGGTATGATCAGGCAAGAAAAAAGGAGAGAGAGGGAGAACTGCTATGTCCAAGACAATACAAGATGGAGTGAGAAGTCCCTCAATTGGAGACATCGCTTAAAGAAGCAGAGACCTACCTCACAAGTGTATTACGGCCAGACACATTAAAGATGGTGAGATGCTCTGGGCCTATCTGAATAAAAAGAGACAAATCTAAGGGTGTTTTTATTAGGTGTATGGGAACAGTCTGCTTTTAGTCATGGCATGGTCATTGTAACAGCTAATCTTACTAGATCAACTATTCTTCACCAAGGTCTTTTAAGGGTACTGTGAGGATGTTGCTTAGTATAAGCGCACACTTATGTGCTCAAACACACTATTCACAAGATAGACCCAAAGATTTCAAACAGGAATCCATAATGTCAACAACATTCTATTCTGTTGTGCTATATTTTTTTTCTGCACTTGAAAAACAAGTGAAAGGTATGAGCTGGCATTTTCAGAGGGGTGCCTTGAGACCAAAACATTTTGAGTACCACTGTGCTAGATTAATATTCTGAGATCTAGTGTAGGTGCAAATAGAGGGAAGATCATAGGAAATATATTGTGGAAGGGTGGAAAGAGAAATTAAGGAAAAGCAGGCTTGTGTGTGCATGGCAGTGATTTTTGTACAGCTGCTTGCTGCATAATGCACATTACATACCATAAATAAATTTTAGCTAGAACTGGCTGGGAATTATTGACTATACTTTTTTGTTGGAAAACACAAATTTGTTGAAACAACTTAATTCTGAACAGTTCTGAAAACGAGTCAGTTATAACTTTGAAATCTATATGCTGTTTTGATTCTTTGGATTTTCAGATTTTGAAATCCTTTTAGATTTTTCCTTTTTGATATGTATGCATATAGAGCCCTGGGAGCTGACCTTTTTGGTAAGCATGCCACTAGGCAAGCTTTGCACACTTCCCAAGTGCACTCCAATCCCCCTCCCCTGCCTGATCTGTTGCTCTGCTTTCTACTCTTTGCCTCATCTGTAGCTGTGTTCCTGCTCCCTACCTGATCTGCCATGTGCCGTACACAGAGGATAGCTGTCCACCTGTGGCACTCGCTGCAGGTTGGTCACCCCAATAAAGTATAATAGGAAAATTTCCTGGGTTGGAAATATTTCCCATCCAGCTCTAAATTTAACATCCTTTAAAATCCTAGTTGCAAATATCATTTCTGGCAACTTGATGCAGGAAACCTGGGTATGTTGTCATCTTCTGGCTGATCTTCCCTGACACTCGGAGCAAAAAATTCTGCAAAAATAGTGTAAGAAACAGAACGGATAGGAGTGCTTTGTCTCAACTGTACCCATTGATGGGTGATTTAAGTACACCAGCATGAATGTAGTAAACCCTTTCAGGTGGAAGGGAAAGGCCACTGTGGAGGCTTCCAGGCAGATTAAATATTACAGTCAAGATCCAGTGAACCTTGAAGAAAGGTGAGTATATGCATGCTTGTATGCGGTTCATTGAAACCTTGGGTTTGTTTGCTAGCTGTATTGCTGAGCAGCAGAACATCCTGTTGGTCAGGATCATAACACTCAATTACATATTTCCCACAAAAATTATACCTACTATGCATACAACTGAACAAATGGACTTATTTATTTATAAAACATTTCTGATATTACATTCTGTGACCATCCTACTGCCAGGCCCTTCTCCCCCGGGAGGCAGAGGGTAGACCACAGTCCCCCTCCACGCCAAAGGAGGACTTTGGGACCTCCTGCTGTGTCCAGCCAGGTGCATGGACCACGGTGGGCAAGG
>NW_005842191.1:1362943-1379783 GCF_000455745.1 Alligator sinensis
AAAGAGACTTGGGGGTCATCATTGACCACAAGATGAACATGAGCCTGCAATGCGATGCGGCGGCTAGTAAAGCGACCAAAACGCTGGCTTGCATCCATAGATGCTTCTCAAGCAAATCCCGGGACGTCATTCTCCCCCTGTACTCGGCCTTAGTGAGGCCGCAGCTGGAGTACTGTGTCCAGTTTTGGGCTCCACAATTCAAAAAGGATGTGAAGCTTGAGAGAGTCCAGAGAAGAGCCACGCGCATGATCAGAGGTCAGGGAAGCAGACCCTACGATGACAGGCTGAGAGCCCTGGGGCTCTTTAGCCTGAAAAAGCGCAGGCTCAGGGGTGATCTGATGGCCACCTACAAGTTTATCAGGGGTGACCACCAGCATCTGGGGGAACGTTTGTTCACCAGAGCGCCCCAAGGGATGACGAGGTCGAATGGTCACAAACTACTTCAAGATCGTTTCAGGCTGGACATAAGGAAGAACTTCTTTACTGTCCGAGCCCCCAAGGTCTGGAACAGCCTGCCACCAGAGGTGGTTCAAGCGCCTTCATTGAACACCTTCAAGATGAAACTGGATGCTTATCTTGCTGGGATCCTATGAGCCCAGCTGACTTCCTGCCCTTTGGGCAGGGGGCTGGACTCGATGATCTTCCGAGGTCCCTTCCAGCCCTGATGTCTATGAAATTTATGAAAATCTAATTAGGCTCACACTGTGACCCCTCTGCTCTCCCTTCTCCCTCTAGGAAAAGATTTCTGTTCAGTGGAAATCTAGACTGTACATCTACGTTTTGATTTAAGTTAGTTGAAGCTGGCACGTGTGTAAATTAGGCTTTTTTTTCCCCTCCCTCTTCTGTTGCTGGTAGGTGCTCAAACTGTAACTGGTTTGGTCTTATAGAATTGCAGGCATGGGTATTATAGAATGAAACACCTAAGAATTGTATCTGCTTTGGTTCAACTCTAGGATCTTTTCAATCACAGATTGTGTATGTAAGTAGCCCCTTGGGCTCAATATTTGAGCATTGGCCACTCCATCATACCTCTTGTCTGTAAGGCAGTGACCTCTTTCAAACACAATCAGAAGTCACATAATTAAGCTTGCCGTCAGATTCGAGCATTTGTTCCAACTTGTCAGGCTCAGTGGCGGTAGAGGCAGCCCTGTATACAGTTTCTGTGCTGCACTATCAACTTCAGTGTTTAGCAGCCTATCCCATTTGAGGCTCTTCAGAAGCTGTGCAGCCAGGTTCAAGTCTGTGTGAATTTTCTAGCTGGGTTTTGTTTTACTCTCTTCAAGTTTGGATGCCTGGAGGGCAGCAGTGTTAGGGGCAGCATGAAATATTGATCATGAAACAGTTCAGGCAAGTGTGAAGAATGCCTGATGGAAGAGGGGTGTGCTTGGGTTATAGCAGGCATGTAATTGCTCTCCAAGGTTCCTGGACCTGCAGCACTACTCAAATATATGGCAGTGGTATTTGATTTGTACGGGTACAGTTTGGGGTTTTGACTTTAAAATGTATTCATCGCGTCTGTTCATAAATTTAGATGGAATCATTTTATTGGTTCTGTGTCTTTTAATATTGTCTGATTCAGATGCCCCCATGAAAAATCCATGACTCGAGACAGCCTTGTCATCACACATCCAAATAAGGCAGTATGTTGGCTGTTAGGCAATCTTCATGGCCCCTACATTTCCTTGGGCTTGGGGGAGAAGATTCTGGAGTATGGAAGGGTAGGAGTCTTTAGACTGGAATCAGGATATTTAGACTGGGTTTTGTCTGGTTTATTTCTTATGACGATTGGATTAATCTGAATTAAATTTGCTTTAATGCTACAAATTTCGATTGTGGGGGATGAAGGTTGGTTGAATTTAAGTCTGAACTTTTTGCCCAAGCACCTTTGTGGTCATTCATTGACCTACTAATTAATTGGTTCCAGGGTAGCACAGAATCTTAGAAAAGTAGAGCTGAAAGGGATCTCTGGAGGTCATCTAGTCTAACCTCCTGCCCAAGAGAGGATGATCTCTGTGCAAACCATCCTGTATGAGTTCTTGTCTAACCTGTTTCTAAAGCTCCACCTTCCACCCGGGTGCATAGCTACAAGGCATATTGCCCAAAGATTTCCAAAAGCATCCTAACCTGCCACAAATAAAGGAAGGGGATGAGGACTGTCGGTGTTCTGCACCTGCAAGGGTTCACTCAAAAGGTCTAATGAAGATGGCTATGCCCCCTGCTACAGAGGAAGACAAAAGCCTCCCTACCCTTTCCCCTAGTTTATACCAATCTGACCATAAGGTATAATCCCTTCGTGATCCTAAAACGTGGTGTTTGGTTTGACCCTGAGCAGAGGGACAAGACCCTCTAAACCAAGAGCATCCACGCTAGGGGATATCTTTATAAATGGCTCCTAATAACTGAGAGTAGCCATGTAGCATGTGTCATGATTCTCAGACCTCTGTGTGTTCTGCATGCTCAAATTGTGCTGAATTTAGGTGTCAAAAATACCAACTTGATAAGGCAGGAACATGAACCCTATACAAGATAAAAGCTGCTCAAGTACTTTTAGTGATGCATTGAATGCTCACCTTTTCCAGTCCTTTCTGAAGCACAGATGCAAAATGAGTTACAGCAACTGTTGTGGCTCTGGAACTGCATTGTTTTCACTTGATTATTCTGGCAGCACACAGCTGGAAGATAAATGTGAGGTACCATATGTATTAGATCATCCCTTTTCTGCATGGCACAACTGTTTGTACAAGCTGACCTTGATCTATTCTAATTTAGATTTAGTGCTGAGTATTCCTGGGTAAGAAACATAGCTATGTGATTCACTACATTTCGAGGTCTCTGTCACTGTTTCATGAAGGGGAAAATAACTTGAGATGTTTAGTGTCAAAGCCCCTCTATCTTCTAATCTTATCGGCTCTGCATTTCCATCTAGCCACTATAGTTGTGGTGAAACAGAGTCCCAAAGAATGGGGAGCCTTTCCTGGACCTAAGGTTTGGAGGAGAGCATGGGTGAAGGATTCAAGTCCTTTCAATTCAGCTGAATGTTGTATGTTTATGGCTGTTTTAAAACTACTTCCTAATGAGGCTTTGAAGTTGACATTTCATTGATGTTTATGTAGGGATTTGTGTTTTCTCTGGAGGCAGTTGTCTGTAGTACCCAGTTATGTACTACCATTGCATTTATTATGTGGATGGATGTCTAGTAGTAATTGCTGATAAATTTGAGGCTTTGACTACACTGGCTCAGTAATAGAGCAGAGCAGTTAAATGTATGCTTCTATTTAGCCTGGCATTTACTTTTAATACTTATGTAACTTAGGTTGGTGCAGCTTCATCAACTTTAGTTTATAACATATGATGGTATAAACTAGCTGGGACTTTCCTGAAACAGAGTTAAGTCAGTACAATAAAGGGGATTTGAGTGGCGTCTATCCAGACACTTGTGAAATTGCTTGTTACAGGAATTAAAGGGAAGTGAGATCCTTCTGGAAGAGACCAGCATAGGCTCCTCAGGAAAGAGCAAAACCCGAGCAGAAACTTCAGAATTTCAAATCACACTTTTAGCAAATAGTTTACTTGCTTGACTATTGCCCAGGGATGAGCTTCAGCTGGGTAATTGGAAGTGGAGAGCTGATGTTTGTAGCAACGGACACTTCTTGCTGTGAAGACAACCTCTGCAGTGATGTGTACTGCACGTAACATTAGAGGCAATCCATTACATTTTTTGGTCATCCCATGGACCTCTGACTGGTTAAAAATATAAATACAGCAGGTGATACTTTACTCAGCCATGTTTCAAGACCTAATTTTAAATATATCCTACGTACAAGCATTAGGAAATACTTATGCTAGAGTTCCTAATTTCTTCTCACAAGATGGAAGAATTGTTCATAATTTTTATTTAGCTGCTGCTTCTAGCTCCAATTACCATGCATTTCTGGTAAAGGACATATAAGGTTCTCCTACTGAGTTATTTAGTTCCTCCTTTGGCAAGTGCAAGGTTGTTCCTTGTGGTACCTGTATTAGCACTTGGTTCAGTCTAGATTTAAATATTTGTCCCAGGCAATATTGATTTTATTTATTTATTTATTTTTGCTACTTTATTAGAGGATTGAATATGCAGATTGCATTCTTTGTTCTTCACTGTGTAGATACAAGGATTTTTAGCTAGCTGCTACTTAAGAATTTTTATACTGTTTTTAGACCCTACTGTCAGGTCAGCCCATAGTAATAATGATCTTAAGACAGTGCTCCGGAAGGCCTTGCACATCTTAAATGAAATCCTAGCTCCACCAAAGTGGAGGATTCATCCTTTGGCCTGGATTTAACCCAGGCTAGGAACAATTGTTGCATTCGTCCCTGGACAAGTTGTTTTTGTTTGTTTATCCCCAAGTAGAAGTGTCCCAGGATTGGCATGTACACACCTTACCCTTCTAGTCAGGGTTTAGTGAGCAGCTGAATGCAATGCTGCTTTTCTGCTGCTTATTCAGTGATACAGTTAACTGTTCAGATGCACTTTGTGATATCCTAGGAAAAAGTGGTAGTACTTCTTGTTCCATTAACTTTTATAAGATTAATCCTGGGACAATTGACCTATCTCCATGGAGACCCTATCCACCCACCTGCCCACTCCGTCCAGTGCTTTCAGTGCTGGGTGTGGAGCAGACAAGCCGGGGTGCTCAGGCAGTGGAGCCGGGGCTGGTGGTAGCAACAATGGCAGCAGCAGCCAGAAGGAGCTCCCACTGCTGTGGCTTTTAGGAAGCTGAGTCCATCCACTGTGCCATCCCAGTCCCACTGTGCATCTGGGGGTGGCTGCACATGCCACAGCCTGGGCATCCTCCCTGCACCTGGACTGGGTGGGGTCGAGGGACCTGCTGTGGACCGGATAAAATCCCTTGGCGGGCTGTATTTTTTTCCATCCCTGAGTTAAGGCTAATTATGGGTCTTAGTATCTGACTTTTGATAGGACAGTATTTATGAGGAAAGTCAATTAGATTGAGAGAATTTGTCCACCGTCAGTACTCTTCTGCTTGCTTTTCAATCGCAGGATGTGCACCAATTTTAATAATGTAAGCAAGATGACAATGTATATTGAAAGGCACAGTTATAAATACCATGTTTTACCTAGTTTATCTACTTTTTAAATTTGTCATTTAGATGTAGGGGCCCTTAAATTGAATGGTGCTAACCAAGGAGAGTGCTTGTTCTCATTCTTTTCCACATGTATAGTTGGCGTCTTTTAGCAGGAAACATGCATATGAAATGCCAAAGAAAAATAATTCTCATTTTCTTTGTTGTCTTTTTTGTAGTGAAACTTTCTGACATCAATTTCTTTTATCTAGTCAGTGAGGCATTTTCTCTATAATCCACTTTTATTTTGCTGGTTTGGGTGTTATATAGACTATAAATCAATCTTCACTCTTTACACTGGTTAAACGAGTTTACTTACTATAAAATCCTTCTCAAGGCTTACTTCCAAAGTGCATCCATTAGACCAGTCTGTTTAATCCACATTCTCTAAGACAGCAACCCTAAGACCTCATGTTCAGTCTGACCAGACTGGCAGTTTGCCCCTCTGTTGTAACCTTGGAGAGCCATTAAAGGTTTCCAGTTGCATCATAAGAGCAACTGTCGAGTGGATATATGATAGGGCATCTGGGAAAGCAGCTTGTGACAATTCGTGGTTTACTAGAACTTTTTCCTACAATACCCCCTTGTTTTTTTGTTTGTTTTTTTACAAAGAGTCAAGGATGTTACATATGCATTGCTCTTGGGGCATGACCAAGTTCCTTTTCATTCAAAATTCTAATGAATCGGACTATGCCATACCCTGAAACTAGTTGTTTTTGTTCTGTTTCAGTGTCAGTCTCTAGATTATCAGTAGTAATTGCACAATGTCATATGGTTAAAAATATATTCAAATTATGTTCATGTTTGTTTTCACAAATAACTATAATGGCATTATGTAAATTCATTCTCAAGCTTTACTGTAGTGTTTACTGTCTGGCTGTACATATCAAATAATGGAGACAGCCTTGGAAAACGTTAGTGTATTTTCAAGGTGGTCCTTTGGCTTAATTTCTCTTTACATGTCTTAACTGCCTTACTTTGTACTAATGACTAGGTGCCAATGTGTATTTTGATCCTTTGTGTTTTGTAAGAATGAATGCTTGTAAGACTGGGTCACTGGAGGATCAAAAGATTACTAGTGATGCATATCCTTTCATCCCTGGGTCATCAGTTCAAGCCCAACCCATGTTACTGGTCATTTAATGCTGTTGCAACCTGATGGCTTTTAGGATCTTAGAAAAGGGTGGAAGGGATCTTGCAAGGTCATCTAGTCCAGCAAATTGCTCAAGGCAGGTAGTCTTTAAGTGTTAACTATAGGCCAAATCCTCTTTCACCTCTAATGTCTAAGTGACACTTACATAGCTAGATATACAATTTTTGGCACTCATGCAGAGTTTAGACTTTCCCCTTGCATGCCTACATTCATCCTGTGCTTCCCTTCTGATCTTGCTCAGAAGGGTGCATTATGGCTGTGTAGACTGTAGGATGGACGAAAATTATTCAGGTACATGAATAATAAGTTTCAGATAAATCCCTGAAACTTTTTGGCCTTATTTGTTTTCCAGTGTGAAAAACAAAGAGCTGTTTTCATTCTAAAAGCAAATAAAGGGAAATGCAGAAGATGGGTGTAAGTTGAAGGATTCGTTATAAATAGGGTTCATAGCACCATCTATTAAAGTTCACATCATTAAGTTTGCCCATGGGCTATGTGTTGGCTGCATTTAATCAATCTCATAGTTTGCTTCCATTACTGAGCACATGCTGCTTTTAGCAGCAGCTTAATGATAGACAGTGTATTTATTGAGGTTTCCTTGTATTCAAATTTAAGACCAGGAGCTTTATCTCCCCATGCTGATGGGAAGAAGGGGAGAGGGAGCTTCATTGTATATTCAAGTAAATGTCTTATTTGAGTAAATACGGTTAAAAAGTGAGAGTATTGTTTTGACCTGGAAATTAAGTGCTTTAGCAGCATGTTATTGTGCAGAGGATCATATCTATTTCTGTTCTTGCCTTGCTAGAGCACGAGGACATAGTTACAGAGAGAGACAACATGTTCTCAGATTGAAGTTAAGGGAATTGATCATTCTGTAGCAACCTGTTCCTCTATTTCAGGAATAAGTGTGTTATGCCCCTGGAGGAAGAAATGCCAGCCTTGACAATCAGAAGAGGGTCATTCTTAGTTGTGAAAGGTTGGAAGAAAATGCTCCTCTACATTTGGGATTCTTAGTGTCTCATTAATATTCTAGCTCTGTCGTGAATAGCAGATCTTTATACCATTTTTTCCCTTCTGTCACTACTTATGCCATATAACAAAAGCAATAAGGCTTGGAGGAGAGAATCTCTGACACAAACTTCATAAAACAAATATCACACTGGAAATTGCCTAAGGTAATTAATTAATCTTTGTGTAAATAGAAGACTTGATGTGCATCTGTAGGGCTATAGGATGCATCTCTGGGGTGAAATAAATTCACCAGTAGAGCTCTGTGCAAGTTGTGAAGCTTTTTCCTTGCAGGTGGGAGGCTCATTATCTTTCCAGTTCAACTCTGTAAGGAAACAAAAATACTAGCTTTCATCTTGGTAGCTGATAAAATATGATACTTGAGAGGAAGTGCAGCTGTTCACCAACTCCTTAGGGAGCTGCATGCTAGCTGGAGAGCACTCAGGTGAAATTAATTCTCTGGTTACAGGATAGGAACAACACTACTTGCTTATCCAGGCTATACTTTTTTCCATGTAAATTTAGCCTTTCCTATAGAGAGATCTGCACATGCACACACACACTTATGAAATCAGGAATCTGCAGCCTAATAAGCCAGTGTGGATATCATCAGAAATACAAATGCAAGCAGGCCATCTGTGGGAAGTCTGCTTAGTGTGGGCATGCTGGGGCAAACCCTTGAGCTGTGTCTGAAAGGAAGACCCAGAAGATGCTTCACTTTCTGTATGTCTTTTGTGCATTCTGGGCCTGAAACATGCTTTGGGAATGCAGCTGAATCTGGCTGAGCAGAAGTGACCAGACTTACTGCATTGATGTACTTCCACTTCTTCCTTCCATTCCCTAAAATATGGGTAATGCAGAGCAGTCAGCCAAGGTTCCCTCTAAGCTGTGCGTGTGCACGGCTGCGCACAATTAAAAATCTTTTAAACTTTTTAATGCCATGCACCCGCCCGGAGAGGAGCTGGGCACAGAGTGTGGCGTGGGACACTTACCGAAGGTAAGCTTACTTCTCATGCAGGGCAGGCAGCTTACCTTCGGTAAGTGTCCCACGTCGGCCCTGGTGCCTCCCTTCCAGTTCTACCAATTGATTGTGTCCGGCCCATGGCTGCCCCACAGCACTCCACTACACTGCTCTGGGCAGCAGTTAGCATGGAGAAGGGTGGTGGCCAATTCCTGCCCGCTCCCACCTGGATACTTACTGTGGGACAGTTACAGGCGGACTGTGCCGAAAGGGGGAGGCAGGACCAAAGCGGCACGCTCACGGACTGCTACTCCTTAGAGGGAACATTGCAGTCAACTAGGGATGGAGTGCTTGGGTATAAAACCTGTTTATTTTTAGATTGATCAAAACAACTATTTACCTCAACTGTAACTTGAGCAATAGTATTAAATTGTGGGTGATACTGACTTTTATTCAAAGTTAGAATTTTGCTTGTATTTGCATAGGTATGAATAGAAGTAGCTCATGGTATAGCAGTAGCTTGTGGAATAGCATCTGTATAACCAGGCCTTCAGCTGAAAAGTTAAATAGAAGAGTGTATCCCCCATATACATAACTAACTTCTTCCTTCTGGCCAAAGGCAACAAGCCTGCGATGGGAGCAGGAGAATAAATAACATCACAGGTTTTGGCTGCTAAAATGGCAACTCTTCTCCATTCCCTCTAGGTTTGGAGGGGCACACTAGCCCGCCTTCACTATAAGAGGACACGGGCTGCCCTCACAATCATCAAGTACTACCGGCGCTACAAAGTGAAGTCCTACATCCACGAGGTGACCCGGCGCTTTCACAACGTGAGATCAATGAAGGATTATGGCAAACATGTGAAGTGGCCAACCCCTCCTAAAGTGCTGCTTCGATTTGAAGAGGCGCTGCAGGCAATCTACCACAGGTACAAAAACTGATCCCTGCCCTCATCCTTGAATTCTGGATATGAAGCCTTGACAGTAGATGCTGAATTCCTTTGCGAATATGTTTTCCATATATCAGGTGGAAGAAAAATTGGTGTATCTTAAAGCTAGGTTTAAGATTAGAATACCTGCAGACCCTGCTACAATTGACTGAGTAGTATAGTGACCTACTGAAGCTTCTTGGAGTGATCTAACAAATGAGTGAGAGGTGTTTAAATGGTGAGGAAGAGGAATCCTCATGACTCCCTCCAGACTTTGTGTAGTAAATTAGTCTTTTCCTGCAGCAAGGACAATTTGGATAATCTGCTTGCTGTTCTGGGCAGGGTAAGACCCATCCTATATATTTGTAATCTACATTTAATGGCCTCTGCCTAGTATTTAGAGATGTCAGGAATAAGGGCTCTTAATCTCAATAGTAAGTGTAATATCCCTTAGTTCCAGTGCTGGAGGGTAGAGAAATGAGACTGCAAATAGTAAGTTGCTGAGTACCTCTCTTCCTTGGGTTTGTTCAGTCGTAGCCGCTGACCTTGGTGGCTAAAAGGCATTTTGTAATGTTAGGCCTGCACAGCCAATGCTGCTACAATTGAACCTGAAACAATGTGGCCTAATACATATACTGGACAGGAAGTCTAGAGACCTGAATTCTAATTATAGTCCAGTCATTGATCTGAGTTGGCCAAATTGTTTCATCTCTATATGCCTTCCTTGCTTTCTTGCCTCTTATTTGACTTGCTTGAGATTTGTTAAATCTTCAGAACAGGGGCTGTTTCTCATGGTGCTGCTCATAGGTAGCCTAGCACAATTGGGTCCAAATTTAGTTACAGGTTTGAGACGTATCTGTAATTCAAATCGGAATGAGCTAGACTACCCAGGAAGAGTTAACTGAGTTCCAGCTACAAGGCTAAATTCTGACACGAATGGAGTTGTAACTGAGCCAAGAATTTGGCTTGCAAAACCTTTATTATGAGCAGATGTACAAGCAGTTAACTGAGGATGACTTCTGGATGCCAGGCAAAGTTTTCAGGACTGTCAGTTAGGAAAACATTTTCACTTGTAAATTGCAGATTTATTTGAAAGCAGAAACTATACACATGAAACTTTGCGATGGCATTTCTTACAGTGTACCTTTTAAAGACAAGTACGTTAGAACAGCAAGAGCTACAAAGGTCTGTTTCCCCTTAGCCCTGCTTACTTTGTGAGCTTGAGGTCTGGAGTTGTCTCCTTGTTAAACTGATGGAGGAGAATGGATGTGGGTAGGTGGTGTTGCTGCTGCACACAAACTTTGGAACTGATTAGGTTGGGGTTTTTTTCCCCCTAGGTGGAGAGCAAATGAGCTAATCAAGAGCATCCCACAAAAAGACTTGCCTCAGCTCAGGGCTAAAGTTGCTGCCGTTGAACTGCTGAAGGGTCACAGAGCCGATATCGGGCTACAAAGAGCATGGGAGGGTAACTACCTTGCATCGGTGAGTGCGGTGACAAAAGCGAAATCTTCAGTCCGTGCAAATGAAAAGGAAGGAGTTTCTCTTTACTGGAAATCTGGGAGGGTGAAGGTCTGAAAATGGCATGTGTTCTAGACATTAAGCACGTTTAAACTTTTTCATTTGTGAATTAGGTTGTATATAATGTCAGAAAGGTTCTGACATCTAATGTGCTAGGCATTTAATTTTATAAATACTAAGCCTTGTTCAATAACTTTGTTAGTCAAGTGACCACTTAATGCCATAAGCTGACA
The DNA here is from genome assembly GCF_000455745.1 of Alligator sinensis. Taxonomy (NCBI): domain Eukaryota; kingdom Metazoa; phylum Chordata; order Crocodylia; family Alligatoridae; genus Alligator; species Alligator sinensis. Next base: position 1,373,870 of record NW_005842191.1, read on the forward strand.
GTTCTGCTGGCCACCAATAGGAAGGAAAATGCAACAGGAGGATAAAATTGGGTTGGCAAGCTGATAACCAGTCAAATATTGTCAGTTGACAGGTCAATTGACTGCATATTTTTAACCAGTCAAAGATTATAGCAATTTTACAAAAACCCCTACTTTTTTGTAGTTTTCTTTACAAATATGATTCTTTAAAATTGCTTTTGACACATTTCTTAATGGAATTTGTTTTAGTTTTTGTGTATTATTTGGACCTGTTGGCAATTTTTTACAATTTTTGACCGATGTTTGCCTGATTAACTGACCTCACTTGATTTGCCTGGTCAAATACCTAACCCAAGGATAAAGTTCCATTAATTAAGGATGAACACTAGGAAGTGATTCTGTGATGAAAGACTAGATGGAGGAATCCATTAAATCTGCTTCTCAGAGCAAGATGGAAATCTCCCAATGTGTCTTCCTCCAAAACAGCTTCTTCAACTTGCTTCATCCTTCCTATTCCCCATCAACCCTTTGTTTCTAAAGTTCTTTAGAAAGGTATGTAAAACTCAGGATGCTGTGTTTCTGTTCTGCCATGCAATGTCTGATGAAGTCTTCTGATAAAGTGGTATAATACAGACTTCTTGGTGAGTTTGCAATTCCATCAGGCCTAAGATGACAAAGCACAATTGCTTTCTTCAGTAATTAAGACAAATTACTGCCTTTGTTTGCTCTTCCAGAAACCTGATAACCCACAGACCACAGGCTCTTTCATCACTGTTGCCAATGAGCTGAAAAGGAAGGACAAGTACATGAACGTGCTCTTCTCATGTCACGTCCGTAAGGTAAAGCAGCATGAGTGGTGGAGGGAAGTAAGGTCTGTGGAAATTCAAAAGTTGTGCTGGGAAAGGGAGTTCCACTAATTTCCTTGTGGCTGAGGTGAAGTGTTCTCAGTGGAGGGTGAACAGATAAAGCTTTTAAGCTGTGCCACCTGGTCATTTGTCCTTGGGGAATTTGGGTAGAGCTAAATTTAACTTTAGGTTCAAAACAACAACCCAAATCAGATTTGTGTCTTTGGAAGTTTAATTCCATAACAGCTCACTGGTGCTGGATAATAAATTATTCTCTGTGTTTATAATGTGTTCCAAAGGGAGAGTAGGGACATAATTCTCTCTTTCCTTAGTGTTTGTGAGATCACCAAAGGTAATGTATTCTCAGCGTTCACTCTTTGCTCCTGGTGCAAAAGATTCATATTTAAAATGCTACCAGTTGTGGAACAGCCGATGTGAACTGCATTGATTTTACAAGTAAGGCTATGTTGTTGTACCAGTTAGGTAGGCTATTTTTAGCAAGGATTTTCACCAGCAAAATGAAAGCCTTGGGATTTAATTTGTTTAGAGGAACAATGTCAGTAGGGACGCATTCTATTCTTGTCACATTTTGAGCAGCAGTATTGGAGGGGCAGGGTTCTTTTTTTTCTTTTTTTTTTTTGACCACTAGTTAGCTTTAGCCTTTGATCAAATTCTATGAATGAAATGAAGATCATCTAAGGATATCTTAAACACAAAAAGGAAGTTTACAAAAAGTGGAAGCTTGAACAGTTGACTAGGGAGGAGTATAAAACTATTGGTGGGGCATGCAGAAATGAAAACAGGAAGGCCAAAATGCAATTGGAGTTGCAGTGATCAAGGGATGTGAAGAGTGACAAGAAGGGTTTTTACAAGTATGTTAGTAGCAAGAGTAAGGTCAAGGAAAGTGTTTGGGTCCCTTACGGAATTGGGGAGGCAACCAAGTGACAGATGATGAGGAAAAGGCTGAAGTACTCAATGCCTTTTTACCTTGGTCTTCACAGGCAAAGTCAGCTTTCAGACTACAGTACCAGGCATCACCGTTTGGGGAGGAAGTGAGCAGCCCTTAATGGTGAAAGAACAGGTTAGAGACTATTTAGAAAAGCTGGATGTGTACAAGTCCATGGGGCCAGATGCAATGCATCCAAGGCTGCTGAGGGAGTTGGCTGATGTGATAGCAGAGCCACTGGTCATTATCTTTTGAAAACTCGTGGCAATCAGGGGAAGTCCCAGACAATGGAAAGGGGCAAATATTGTGCCCATCATTAAGAAAGGGAAGAAGGAGGATCCAGGGAACTACAGACCAGTCAGCCTCACCTCACTCCCTGGAAAAATCATGGAGCAGGTCCTCAAGGAGTCCATTTGTAAGCACTTGGAGGAGAAGGTGATTAGGAACAGTCAGCATGGATTCACCAAGGGCAAGTCACGCCTGACCAACATGATTGCCTTCTATGATGAGATGACTAGCTCTGTGGATGCAGAAAGAGCAGTGGTCATAATAGACCTTAACTTTTGACATGGTCTCCCATAGCATTCTTGCCAGCAAGCTGAGAAAGTATGAGTTGGATGAATGGACTCTAAGGTGGATAGAAAGCTGGCTGGATCATCGGGCTTAACGGGTTGTGATCAGTGGCATAAGGTCTAGCTGGCAGTGACCCAGGGGTTGGTCCTGGGGTTGGTTTTATTTGATATGTTAATGAATGACCTGGAAGATGGGATGGAGTCCACCCTCAGCAAGTTTGCAGATGACACCAAGCTGGAGAGTAGGGCTAGGATTCAGTGGCCTAGACAAATTGGAGGATTGGGTCAAAAGAAATCTCATGAGGTTCAACAACTTGTATGGTGGAAGTTATGGGGGAGCGTGGTCACGCTTGAATATAGCCTACAGGTACAGGTGGACCTAGACAGGCTAGCAAGTTGGGCAGATCGGAATCTGATGAAATTCAACGTCAAGAAATGTAAAGTGCTCCACCTTGGGATGAACAACCCCCCAACACACTTACAGGTTTGGCAGCACCAAACTGACTAGCACCACGAATGAAAGGGACCTGGGGGTAATAATGGACCACAGTATGAATATGAGCCGGCAGTGTGATGCTGTAGCCAGTAGGGCAAATAATACTCTGGCATGCATCAATTGGTGCATCTCAAGTAAAACCAAGGTGGTGATTCTTTTGCTGTACTCAGCACTGGTGTGACTGCAGCTGGAGTACTGCCTCCAGTTCTGGGCATCACACTTTAACAAGGACATGGACTGGTTTGAGAGAGTCCAAAGAAGAACCACCCTTATGATCAGTGTCTCAAAAGGCAAGCCATATGAGGATAGGCTGAGGGATCTGGGACTCTTCAGCCTGAGGGAAAGAAGGCTGAGAGGGGACCTGGTAGCAGCTTACTGCTACACTAGGGGAGTACATCAAGGGCTTGGTGAGCAACTGTTCACTAGGGCACCCAAGGGGAAAACCAGGAGTAATGGCCACAAACTCCTGGAAGACCAATTCAGGCTCAATATTAGGAAAAACTTCACAGTCAGGGTGTCCAGACTGTGGAATAAGCTCCCGCCAGAGGTGGTGCAATCACCTACACTGGAGCTCTTCAAGAGGAGACTAGACAGTCACCTTGCTGGGCTCACCTGACCCCCAGTTATCTTTCCTGCTTGGTGCAGGGGGCTGGATCCGATGATCTTTCTGAGGTGCCTTCGCGCCTTACAATGTATGAATGTATTGCTGGGACAGAGTTTTCTATTTTGTTCAAGTGAATTCAGCATTAGGAGAGTAATTTCTCTGGCAACGTTATTATTAAAAATTACTACTTTTTAAAAAGTTTTGAGGAATTGAAAAGGACATGTGCAGAATAACATTACTAACTTGTAAACAAGTATATATCAGATAAATTGAAGAGGAATTGAGTATGGTTATTAGTGCTTTTACAGGTATTAAAATCATATTGCCTTAGATAGTTTCATTGCTTTTTTTTGAGTGGAAGCAGAACAAAATGTTAGTGATGGTAGGAACTCTTGCAGTATGTGCATATACTTTTGAAATTTTGCAGAGCTTAATTTTGCTCAGTGCTTTACAGTTTTTAAGACTTAAAATTTATTTGTTATCACACATTCATTCAATTTTGAAGATAACACACTAAGATAAGACATTTGATTTTCTGAATTAGCAAAGAGTTATACCTTATTCTGTTTAGTAATTGCAGGCCAAGGACCTCACAGTTGCAAAGGCTAGCATGAGAAGGAATGTGATTTTGTTAAAGGGATAGATTGTTTTTGGTTATGAAACATGAGAATTTGAAGGAATGAACACGCACAGTCCTTGGGTTTCCAATGCCATTAGATTTCACCTGATGGAGACAGTATTGCTATTTCTCATTTTAGTGTTTTGTTGCATCAGTGTCTCATTACTTAAATGCAATCTTTGGAATGCAGAGAGATTGTGCGTAGTCTCAGCATGTAGTACTCTTGCCTATCATGAAGGCTGAACCTCCCTCCCTATCCCTTCAGTATTTGAAGGTCATTCTCGGGCATTTTGGAGATGGAGGAAGCTGCAGCTCATCAGCTATACTTTCAGAAGCAAACTCATGCTGTAATTGGAAAATATTGAAGGGAACACAGAGTTATAGAAATGCAGTACTCTAACCCTACTTCATAGTTTTTCAAAATGTAATCTTAACTTTTTGATCTTTTGAAAGGTCAGATTGTTGGCAACTTTTTAATTTTGTGGAGGTTAGGTCAGATTCATTTTCCAAGGAGACAGCTGAGGAAAACTTTTTCAAGCTATATTACCATCAAGAACAAAAGCATATGGCTGGAGGATATGTATTGCAATGGAATATATAACCATTTTGAAATCTTACTTTTAAAAACATTTATTTTTGTCACCCGTTCTTGAGCACTTGTATCAGATACCATCCAAATTAAATAGTTAAAGACTATGGCTGTTCCTTTGGGATCCTCAAGGGATTAACTGAAGCCAGTTTGTCTGAACAAATACTGGAAACAGTTAACTTAGGATAAGACCCTTCATAGATAGCATAGTTCCTGGAAGGCATGGTTGAAACTTGGGTTGCAGAGCTTCACTTTTTTGCTTCTTATAACATTTCTGCCAAAAGCGTTCAATGAGTATTCCCCTGGGTGGATCTAGAATTTTGAAAAGGGGGGTGCAGATGGTAAGGTGCATCATCACATACATAAAGCGTCCACATGAGTACAGACATTTGGTTTCCTGGGGACATCTAGGAGCAGGACCCCTTGTGCTGCCATGACTTGTCCCCAGGGGATGCCTGTGCCACGCAGTAGGTTAACCTGGGTTAAGTGGGGGAGGCTGGAGTCCTAGGGGCTTCCTGGGGCTGCAGCAGTGGCAATTCTGCCACTTGGAGCCTGGCCAGCAGCTGGAGTGTGGCTCTGGCCAGCCCGGCTCCGGTTGAGCGGCATGCATTACCCCAGTATGCATCACTACCCCCTTTTTTTGGCATGGGTTTTTTTGACTCGTGGATATCCAGGGGTCAAAAAAGTCCCCCACACTGCTCCCTTGCAGTGCAGAGAACAGCTAACTGTGCAGTATGTGGTGCCCCAGATATGTCTGCAGTGCCACATACCGCACGGCTGCGCTCATCGGAATGCAGCCCATGTGTTTTTTCTGTGGTGAAAAAGAAACTAGAAGCTTTACTAATATGCTAGGGGCCTCAGGTGGTATTATTCACTTTAAGATTGAAGCAAAAACAAATATACCTTCAATCGAATGAGTTAAAAACAGTCTGCTGTGAAATGGGAGCTCCGTAACCAGGAGCAGCTAACAGACATGAGAATTACAGAGCAAAAGATAGTTTGATTGGTGGAACATCAAGACCATTAAAAAGAAGGGAGGGTCATTAACATCTGTGGGATGAAGAGTTTAAAAGAGATCAGATAGATTAAGTCAGTTGACTCCATTAAGTTGACCATTAAGTCAGTTGACTCCCTCAGCACTACTGACTAGAAGTGCTGCAGCCACTGCCAGGCAGTTTGCCAGGCAGTTTGCCAGGCAGTTGTTTTTAGACTTTGGGTGGAGCAGGAATCAAACAGGGGGTGCCTTTGGCAGTCTTTGCACCAA
>NW_005842191.1:1379802-1423688 GCF_000455745.1 Alligator sinensis
CCCCCGATCCACCCCTATGTATTCCTCTACTGTAGGAAAAACATACTTCATGTTGCATAATGATTAAATAATATCCACTCCAGCAGCAACTAAAGATGATGATAAACAACAGCTACCAAAGAAAATTAGCTGTTAAAAATGAGCTTTTCTATTGAAAACTAACAATAGCTGTTGTTTATCATCATCCTTAGTTGCTGTTGGAGTGGATATTCTTGAAACCAGGTGAGACCTGAGAGAGGGTATAGTAGCACCCAAAATCTTACTTGTGTCCCTCCCAAGTACTGTTGGTCTAATAAATAATATCACTCATAAAAATCCTTGCCTCTTGCAAAAAGCCTTAAAAGGTTTGATAAAGTCTAGAGTGTTAGAAGAAAACTCATGTTCTGCCAGTATTTCAAAAGGGTCAACTGGATGAACCAGGTAACTGTAGGACTATCAGCCTATATATAGTCTGATCTTTGGAAAATGTTGGTTGACCAGAACTGGAAGTGTTTTGTGGAAAAGGTCTGGTCTAACTTTTTATTCAAAATTTGGAATTGGCTGGGCCCTGTCCAGTGTTATCCGAATGAAAAAAATCTATTTTTGGTTTTCCCTGTCCAATATTATCCGAATGAAAAAAATCTATTTTTGGTTTGAAATTAATTTAAGAAGATTTATATTAAATGAAATGCAAGAAAGCTTTTGATTGGCTGACACCAAATCATTCTTTGTAAATTTGTGAAAACATCCCAGCTCTTCACTCTGACCTGATTTCAAAATTGTAAGTGTTCCTGCAATGGGAACATCATTGCTTCCCCTGCTCTCAGTGGAACTAGTGGTAGATGTTTTTTCTCTATCTTCAGTGTGGACATGATTGATCTGTGCAATCACTTCCAACACTAGAGATAGTTCTGTTTGTTTATTTATTTGATTTTATATGACATCCTTCACAACCAAGGCTTAGGGCAGCTTACAGTAAGAAAACAGGATAATGTATAAAGCAGGAGAATGACAGAACAAAACAATATAAAAAGGGAACTAGAATATCAGCATAAGACAGAGCCCCTGCCCAGGGCCCTTTGGCTCCCACATACTCGGTGCCTATGGCCCAGACCATTTAGGGCTTTTTAGGTCAAAACCAGCAATTTGAATTGCACCCAGAAAGCCATTGGGAGTCGGTGCAGACTGAAGCACTGGAATTGTGCTCTTGGCAGTGCACCTCTGTCAAGGTGGGCTGCCACATTCTGCTTCATCTGTAGCTTCCAGACAGTCTTCAAGGGCAGTAGACTGCATTGCAGCAGTCTAGTCTTAAGGTTATGAAGGCACAGATGATGATGGCTAGATCCAAATTTGAAAGGGTTGCAGCCTTTTCACCAGATGAAGTTGATGAAAGGCTCTCCTAGCCACACCTACCACTTGAATATCCAGGTGCAACAGAGGATCCAGGAGCACCCCCAGCCTGTAAACCTGACAAGAGGAGGCTGAATCCCAGCAATAATAGGTGTCCCAGTTCCTCCTAAGTCAAGTGATCTGCTCATGACCACAACCTCTGTCATATCTGGATTCATTTTGTTGGTTCACCTAATCCAGTCCCCAGCTGCAGCCAGGCACTGGGAAAGGCCTGAGACTGCAAAGTCATGGTCAGATGAGAAAGGAAGGTGGAGCTGGGTGTCATCAGCTGACTCTTGGCACCTCACTCCGAAGCTCCACATAGTCTAGCCTCGTATTCACATTGAAGAGGAGGGGTAACAGATGAAATAGCACAATTCTTCTGTTGCAGAAAACTTAAAAAGACCCCAACAGGTCAGAATGTTTTTACTCTATGGATTCCTATTTGAAAACTCTGGGTTTATCTTGTAAAATCACGTTTGTATGCCTAACGGTTTGGCAGCCCACAGCACCCTTGAAAGGATCTCAAGTCATCCCAGGGTGCCTTGGCACTCTGGTTCAGAATCAGTGCTCTAGGACATCCCTGCCATTATCAGAAATTTACCTTTTTCCTCAGTAACATAACGATGTGTGGTGAGTGGGACACAAAATCCAGGTGCTGCCTGAGAAGAGAGGGGAGTGCTGGAATGGAGCTAGGGGGTGCCTCAGGTTCCCATTCTTCTCCTCCCTTCACACACTGCACCTTTCTTGTAGCAGCTCCAGTAGCAGAGAGGGCAGAGAATTGGTAGAGCACCAGCAACTGGTGGTATGCTATGGCTGGGAGATGTCTCGCCATGTTTTTTGCTGCCAAAAAGTGGTGCTTTTAGTTCACTCAACATTCATGTGTTGCATTTGCTGCTGCTACCCTGTCCTCCCTGCTGCCAGACTTGGAGCTGGAGCAAGAAAGGTGTAGGGTGCGGGGGACACGCAGTACTGTTCAGGGTGCAGTACTGGCCAGTTATGCCTCGGCTTTTGGTAGCTGGAGGAGGCAGCATAGCTGTTCCCTACTTTTCTAAAATGGTTGCTGTTGATTAATTGTGAGGCATGTCTGTTAGGCAATAAGCCTGGGAATCAATCCAAAGTACAGGCAGTTTTTGCTGAAATCTAAGTACTGTCAACAGCTTTACCCAAATTTCAGTTGTGAAGAATTATTGAAATTGCATGCATCTTAAGTCAAAAGTGGGCAAACTATGGCCTGCCAAAGGATTTTGTCCAGCCTGTGGCAGGTTCCTTGGCTCCACTGGGCCTAGGCCTGGGGGCAGCCCAGGCTGCAGTGAATGCAGCTGGTCCTGCAGCCCCTGGGGTGGTGTGGCAGCCAGACTTGCTTCCCACTAGCCCCAGTGGTGGTGGCTCCTTCTGGCTGCCATCATCACCAGACCTGGCCCCACTGCCCAGGCACCCCGGCTTGTCCACCCACACCCACCACTGGGGGTGGCACCTGCATGGGCAGGGTGTGCGGTGAGGCAAATGGGATGGGGCTGTAGGCAGACGGAGCAGTGTCCGGGAGCAGGATAGGCATGACTCAGATTAGAGTGGGATCATGGGACATTAACTACACGGGGCCCAGAGCAGAGCCACAATCCGTTGCCCACACGTCCCCGCCAGGGGCGCTGGTTCCATGGGCAGGGGCATGCAGGGAGCAGATCATGGCTGTGCCCCACGCTTTGGCCCTGCACTGTCACCACCCCAAGATCCTGGCCCCAACCCCACCCATCTGCTCTGGGACACAGATCCCCACTTGACTGTGGCTCCATCCTATCATCTGGCTACACGCCCTCCCTTCGCAGGCCCTGGTCAGTCTTCAGCACCCCAGCCCCGCAGTGTCATGGTCCCATGATCCCAGCCCCACCTGCCCATCCTGCTCCCAGATGCCTCTCCCCACCCACCCACAGGCCCATCCCACCTGCAGGGGAGCAGAGCCACTTAAGGAGTTTTAGTGAGCTGCTGGAAGGGAGGAGGGTGCAATCCGGCCCATGGCAGCTCATCAAAATTCCCTAAGTGGCCCTCAGGCCCAAATAATTGCCCACCCTTAGTCTAAGTTCTTTGTTGTGGAGCCAGTGATCAGATGAAACTGCTCTCAACACAATTAAAGAAAATGTCCTAGAACATCCCTGTACTAATACATGTAGTATGAAGCTACCCGATTTAAATAAACCAATAGCTGTTGCCTATGTAACTTGTGTACTTAATGTAAGAAGTCAGTGCATTGGCTCTGCTAAGCAATGCATCCCTTAATTTAAATTGGAGTCTTTGTCTACAGGGTTATGCCTTTTGTCTTATTGAGTAATCAAGTGGATTCTGTCGGGATAAGGTTGACTGTGTGCCTTTTTGTTGGAATTCAGAACTTTAGTCATTGGCTTGTTACTGATGGATGCTATGGAATAATGGTTATACTTATTTCCACGCTTCCTGTTAATGCCAATCAAGGAGACTGATGCCATGGCAGAAGCTGTTAACATTTTAATTACTTGCCAGTGATGCCAATTAGCTTCACTACTCTGTGACTGTGTTATTTCTAATTAAAAGCCATTGCTGCTGCTTCCAAGAAAATTGGAAAATGTCCCCTGAATGTGCTGTTCATGGGGCGGGAGAGGACACATGGACGATGGACCTTTTACCTAAGCATTAGAGCTTGAGACAACCAGCTCCAGGAAGGATGGTGGAAAAAGAAAAGCAGGAGGCAGATAGACAACATTCCCCAGCATTTCCCCAGGGTTTTCATGTGTCAGTCTGTAAAAAGGATGCGACTAGAAGCAGCATTTTGGCTATGCTATCCTTAGTTTGGAATAGCCTGTGAATTTATCTTGTATTCTGTTTCTGGTGCCAGCTACCCAGTTAGTGTGTTTATCTCATCCTAGTCTGATCCCTGTATATGGACCCAGGGTAGTAGTACCAATGTTATAATATCAGGACTCTAAATCTCCTCAAAGTGGATTCTTTATTAGACGAATGATTGATCTGATTCTTAATTTAAACAGCTGCACACAATAATTAAGCAAATAACGTTCATGCATCTGTTGAAGATTTTTCTTTTCTTGCCAGAACACAAATTTAGTAAGATCTTTTTCAGTCAAATTCTTTAAACCTTTTTAGTGCTGGATAAGAATGATTTCAGAGTCCAAAACCATTGGTCTTTTCTCCGCAGCAGTGATACTTCAAGCATTCTCTAGCATTACCTGTCCATTAGGGCTGTGCGAGGCGTCAGACAGAGCTTCAGATCCAGAGAAGTTTCGGATGCTTCGGGGTCCGAAGCAGCACATCTGGGTTGAAGCGCTGCCTCGTTTGGCTTCCCAAAGTGGTTTGAAGCTTCAGAGCCACCTTGGAGCCGCCTCGGGGATCTGGCTATAGGGTATAACGGGGAAACAATAAAATACCTATAACTTTGTTGTTTTTTGTCCAATATCTATAACTTGTTTGTTTTTTGTCCAATTTGGATGAAATTTTCAGGGGTGGTAGACTCTGCAGAGAGGATGAAACCCACCAAGTTTCAAGAAGATCGGTCTAGGGGTTTGGGGGGAATGGCACCCCAAATTCTTAAAAGCAAAACTCCTGGGGCCCGAAAGTCCCCATGTAACACGTCTGTGTTACAACACAGGGGGGTCAAAACTGCAGGGCTGGTAGCTCTTACGGAGGCCACAAAGCCTGCCAAGTGTCAAGAAGATCGGTGCAGGAGTTTTGGGGGAGCTGCCCCTCAAGCTGCGGACAAGCAAAACTCATGCCATGGGTGCTTGTGGGACTGACTGTCTCTGGCTTGGGGCCTGGGAGACACTACTGCATGCTTGGCTGCTAAGCTACTGTGTTACCAGTTACCAATCAGTCGATCATGATTCACTCAGGGACCAGGGACTCAGGGACCAGCTCAATACACAGGACCTAGCTACTACATAACGACTTAACGAGCATCAATTAGCACCTACAAAACCAGGCTAAGGAGAGGAAAGAATCAATACAGACAATCAACTGCCCCAAGATGGACACAGTCTTGGCACGAGTTTTGCCTGTCAGCAGCTAGGGGTGCAGGGCCCCAGACTCCCCCTGCACCGATCTCCTTGACAGCTGGCAGGCATCACAGCAGGGGCCACCATCCCTGCAGCTGTCACCCTGTTGCGCCTTAACACGCAGTGTCACCCATGGCACGAGTTTTGCTTGTCTATAGCTTGAGGTGCAGTTCCCCCCAAACCCCTGCACCGATCTCCTTGAAACTCGGCACACTTTGTGGCCTCAGTAAGAGCTACCATTCCTGCAGTTTTCACCTGTGTTGTGACACAGCCATGACATGAGTTTGGCTTTCAAGAATTTGGGGTACAGTTCCCCCCCCTCAAACCCCTGCACCAATATTCTTGAAACTTGGCAGGTTTCATGCTCTCAGCAGAGGCTACCATCCCTGCAAGTTTCATCCAAATCACACAAGAAACAACAAAAGTTATAGATACTTAATTGATTCTCCATTATACCCTGTTCTGGAGTGACTTCCTTGCAAGATGATAGAAATCATGTTCCAAATTGGATTGTGGTACCCTAGATCTCTTCTAAAAGGGGCCATTTTGTTTCAAGTCTGAAACATGAGACTGGCTTGAGATGGCCTGACTTAGAAACATTACAAAACGTTCTGCGTTTCTTCATTGATTTGGTTGGAGCAGATGATCTACTGTATCTGCAAAGGACTCTGATAATGGACTGCAACCTGTTGAGATGTTTTCCTTTCTCTGAGCACCCGCTTAAAATTTTGGGTGTTTTTACATGTACTCTGGAGTTGGGATGGAGGAGGGGGTGCACTTTAATTAGAGTGTCTCTGAGAGATGCTTTAATTAAAGTGTCAGAGTGTCTCACGTATCAGCACCCCATGCCTCAAATGGTGGCAGAGGCACTTGAACTAAAGTTTGTTGAGTGAGCTGTAGTTAAAGCGCACCTGCCACCATTTTGAAGCAGGGGGACACTGATACACAAGACACAGAGGCTGGCTAGAGCACACTAATTGGCACGCTCTGACAGACTCTATTTAATTGAATCTGCTCTGACCCCCTGTAATTACAACGTCCCACCATGTCTACAGGCACCCTTTGATGTTGAGAGTGGCTAAGTGCAAAATTGTTGCATGTTTCCTACTTCTCTTTCCTCTAGCATAAGCAACCATTTCTCAGGCTACAAGAATGAGTCATGTCCAAGCCAACTGCTTCTGATCTGAAATACCTGTTGCGGTATGCTTCTGTTCCATTAAAGATGAGATCTGTCACTGCAGGCTGAGGACCAGTTTACTGATTTACCAGAGACAAAGATTTATTTTTTTTCCTTCTGTTAAATTCCCCTTATGTTATTCCCACGTTTATTGCAATTTGGTGTCAGCATGTCAAAACCAGTAGTATCTTTAGAGCATTCTGATAGAATTATTTGTATTGCAGTAATGTTCAACTAGGATTGCTGGAGTTGATAAATTGGCTGTAAACACTATCTCTAGTGAGAAATTTGACCCACAAGACATCAGGCCAGGTGTGAAGAAGATCTGAGTTAGAGAAATGAAAGCACAGTGTGTGTGTTTTTTTTGCCTGTAAAGGATAGTCTTTTGAAGGGCATCAGGTCATAAAATGGCTTAATAGTGGCTCCTATACAACCTTGGCAATAATCTCTCATTTTGGATACTACAACTTGAATGAATTTGCCCCAGTTTGTAGAGATTTCGGAGCAAAAATACATAGTTGGACTTTAAAGAAAATGTACAGTGCTACTGTATTTGTTCATTACAATGGGAAAATGGATAATTCTGTAACTAAGGACAGGAGGTTGGGATGTGTGTTATCTGTTCCTGGCTCTACATCTGACTACCTGTATGGCCATGGGCAGAGATGTTTAATCTGCATGAGCATACAGTGGTGTGCGAAACATCAGAAGAATGGTTCTGTTACATGTACAAAGAACAGGAGAAGAGCATTAATTCAAGAACAAGAATGTGTTTCTCCTCCGAGATAAGTTACCATTCTTTTACATCTGTACACTTCGTTTGTTAAATACTACATGTAAAACATGAGAGGTAGAATTTGTGGTTTGCTAGAGTTCTTGCTGTTTTGTACTACCTTGAGAGACTTGGCCTTCTTACTAGCCCTGCTGTATGGGCCAATGATTGTTGCTATTACCGAGGGAAACGTGAGAATTGCCATTCTGCCTCAGACGTATGACCTATCTAATTCGGCTAATCCTCCATTCCCCTCTGTCTCCAAGGAGCAGGGCCAGGGATGGGGGCAAGGCCAGCACCACTGGCCTCTCCCCTCTGCCGCAGCCGCTCCGTCGCTGCTGCCTTCAGGGAGCTGTCGCCTCCTGTCCAGAAAGCTGTTGGAGTACCCTGGTTGTTTCAGACAGCCGATCAAAGTGCAAATAAAGCATTACAGACAGACAGACAAAGGCTTTTATAATATTAGAACTAGCCAATTGCCCATCAAGAATAACAGGAGGAGGGGGAGCGGTTGGGGACAGAGCCCCGTGTCCCTGACCCCCACTCCGTCTGGGCCTGCTCAGCTCCTTCTTTCTGCCACTTGGGGTCCAGGCCTGTTCCCCCCTTACAGGCCGCTGCGGCGAGGGGAGGAGTCCCTTGTGTCCCTACCATCAAGGTGGTGCTCTGCTGCACCACCCCCACCATCCCAGCATTGTATTCACATTCTGATTGATTGGCTGACTGAAACAACCAGAGTGCAAATAAAGCATTATGGACAGACAGACACACAGATTAAGGCTTTTATAATATTAGAATATTGCCTCAATGACATCCCATGGGGGTGAGCTAAACCAGTGGTGTTCAACCTTTTCAGCCCCAAGGGCCAGAAGAATGGTGCAGGGCCCCTGTGTAGGTTGGATCAAGCCCTGTGGCCTGGCATTGCCCCCTCCCACCTCCTGAATGCCAGGATCGGGTCCTGGGGAGCTGTTACCAGTTGGGTCCCTTCTGCTGGGATTGGGTGGTGGGGGCCCAGAGCCACCCCCTCCTTGCCCCTACGTGCCAGGATGGAGCCCTGGAATCCTGGCACTGCTCCCTTCAGGTCCCCTGGGATTGGGTCCTGGGGCCTGGACACTGGGATTGGGTGCCAGATCTAGCATGAAGGGCCTGGGGCTCCCCATGAGTCTAGAGATTTGGCAGCAGGGGAGTGGTGCCACTGCTTCCCTGTTGCCAAATTTCCATACCTTTGGGGAGCCCCATGGGCCAGATGACACAACACCATGGGCCAGAGGTTGAGCACCCTTGAGCTAGATCAAGGGTGGGCAAAATACGGCCCACGGGCTGAATCCGGCTAGCCAGCAGATTTCAATCCAGCCTACGTGCAGGCACCCACTGATTAATTATTATATCCAGCCTGGCCAGTGGCTGCCCCTGCTGTGCTCTGCATGGGGGCGAGTTCTGTCTACTCCCAGCCTTTCCCGCCAGAGGGCCCCATCCCTGGCCAGCAGGCACAGCTTCCAGGCAGTGCTGCTGCTACTGCTGCGGCCACCCAGGGAACTGCTGGGCTCCTCCAGCAGCTCCTCCTCCTGTCCCTGCTGCAGCGCTCCAGGCAGCAGGTAGGAAGGGGAAGCTGCATCATGGGGGAAAGGGAGGGGCAGGGGACGAGTTCTGCCTGCAGCTCACTTTGGTCCTGCTTGTGCATGGCTGAGTGGGGAGGAGCTCGGCTGCTCACAAAACCGCAGTAGCCAGATGCAGGACAGGTAGGTGGGGCAGGAGCTGCATCAGCAGCTGATGTGGGCTCAGCTGCAACCCCACCCGGTAAGTGTGGGACAGAGGCCAAGAGAGCCGGCAGTTCCAGGCTCAGCTCCCTCCCTCCCTCCCTCCCATGTGCTGCCTTAGTCAGGGGGGCACATGCCATCCCTGTGACCAGTCCCGCTGACTGGGGGGGTCCCCCTGCAGCTGATCCCACTTCCAGGAGTGTCTGGAGCCACTTCTGGAAGCAGCTGCAGCAATCAGCTGGCACTTGCAGGGGGGGGCATTGGCGCTCCCACCTGCCTGCCCTATCCATCACCTAAGTGGCAAGCACGGCCGGTCAAGGGGTGCACCAATGCACTCGGGGTGCATGTGCACCCCTGTGCAGCCCCTATGCATAGCCACTGCTCCCTCCTCTCCTAGGCACTTCCCTAGCTGCCCACTGGCAGCAGTTGCTTTCCTGCCTCGTTACAGTACATTGCAAGGCAGGTAAGCAGTGTTGATGTCTCTACCCCTCAACCCCCTCCCGTCTGCAGAGGTAGTGGGGGGGAGCTGGGCAAGAGGGAAGCCCCCACATGTGTACCCAACCCACGCACATCCTCCATGCCCCACCATACCCACACACCCTACACCCCAGCTACACACTCCCCTTTCCCACACCCATCCTCCCACCCCCTCACACACATCCACCCCACAACCACATACTCCCCCCAACCACACAAACCCCACCCCCCACATACACTGCCCACACACAGAAGATAAAAGAATAAGGCTTTATTTAGAGCTATTATGCAGTTGTCTCTATATACATTACACAAACGCACATAAATCAAGACAAAATATTTTAATAACGTTAAAGCATGTTATAGTAGATGTTTGATTTTTAGTGTGTGTTTTTTTTCTGGTTCCAAAATGAAAACCTTCCCCTCCCCCTAAAAGGAGTGCTTCTGGGGCAAGGGAGGGATAGCTCACCAAAACTCATTAAGTGGCCCTCTAGCTGAAATAATTGCCCACCCCTGAGTTAGATGGTTAAATTTAAGGATTATATAAAAAGGTGCATCATGC
Organism: Alligator sinensis; assembly: GCF_000455745.1. Taxonomy (NCBI): domain Eukaryota; kingdom Metazoa; phylum Chordata; order Crocodylia; family Alligatoridae; genus Alligator; species Alligator sinensis. The sequence goes on from NW_005842191.1 coordinate 1,389,947, forward strand.
TGTTGATTTTTGAATTTCACACCTTTCAATCCATTGAAAGACTCCTTCCTTCTACTTCTGTGCATTAAAATACAGTGCACAGAAACTCTGTATCTGCTTCCTTTAGATCATGCAGCATTTTATAGCCCTGCTAAAATAATAATCCCAGTTCTTCAGTCTTGCTACTTAGAAGTTTTTCTAGGCACTTAATCATTTTTTTTATCTCCTCCAAATCTATTTTAATTCTGTAATATCCTTTGGAATGGGATGGCCAGCCCTGAAGAAGGCATTCTTGATGAGATTGCACCAACTGTTTATGTGGCATAAGGTTTTCCATATTGTTCTCCCTCCCTTCCTTTGCTTTTTTCCCCACAGCTGCATGTTGAGCTAAAATCTTTACTGAGCTATCCAAAATTGTACCTGTGTCCCTTTATTAAGTGTATACAGTTAATTTAGAAAGCTGTCAGGTATACTATGCCAAACTTATGAGGTCTACCACATGTGATGAGTTTAGGATGGTCCCCTTGAAATATGTCCCAGAGCAGAGCTGTCCAGCTGACAGCCTCTGGGCCACATAGAGCACCTGAAGAGTTAATTTGTGGTCCTCTGGCTTTTGTTCCAGGCACCACTTCTCCCAGCACTCTCCTGCTGCTGTGAGGGTCTTTGGAATCTTCCTCCCTGCTCCAGCTTCCACTTCCTGGGGGCAGGATGGAGTAATACAGCTTGTGAGGCTGAGAGAACTTGTGACTAGTGAATTTGGGAGGACCCAGGGATCCCACAGGTAGGGGGAGGGGTGCATGGCCTGTGGTCCCTAGCCATTTGGAAGCTGGACAGCCCTGTCTTAGAGGTTGCATTGTACTCCTGATGAGAGGCACTAGCACTGTAGTGGGAGAAGTGTGAATCCATTCTGAACCTGCAATTTTTTTTTTGTTGCACACCAAAATTTTTTTTCCTTGTCTGTAAGGCTGGTGCTGTTCTGAAGGTGCAGCAGCATTTTTCCTCCAGTATGCATTGTTTTGCAGTGATCAACTTTGAATGTTTTTGATCATTTTACCAGTGTTGGCAACCCAAGACACTTTTTTTTTTTTTTTACTAGCATTCTGAAAATGTTTTACTGGCAGACAAACTTTTTTACTGCCCTGTTTTACATAATGTAAATCTAACCCTTCTGCCAGACCATGGACAAGAGCTGAGTTCATATTTAGGGGTTCAATGCCAACCATAATAAAATGTTTGGCTGTCCATAACAAGTTTGCACATTATTGGTTAAAAAAAAAAAAAAAAAATAGAAATAATTCTTGAGTTGGCACCATTGCTTGACTGCAGCAATGGTTTTACACCTTGTTGCCCCCACCCTGCGATCCTCTATTCAACTGGACACCCTGATGCTCTCACTGCACCTCCTGCCATGCTCTCCCCCTGCCTTGCCCCTGCTGGTTCCACCCCCTCTTCAGGCACAGAACCCCAAAGAAAAACTGTTGTCTACAAGGTGAACAGTGTTACAGGCAGATGGGTCGCAGCAGCAGCACATGGCTGGGGTAGAGCAGGGAACTATGAAGATTACCATTAGATTAACCAGAAAGCCCTGACAAGAGGTCCCTTTGGGTGCTGCACTCCTGCCCAGACACCAGGTGGAACTGCTGTGCTCTGCCTGCCCTTCCACACTGCGTCCAGCTCCTTTCTGGTGACTGAGCTTCAGTCAAGCTCTGGTGGCTTAATTTTTTTTATGGATGGCTCAGGTTTTCTACAGATTGTACAGACAAGCATTTTTAGCACTGGTTTTTATGGCCTGTCCATGGACAGTTGTCATCCCTGCATTGTACTCATTCATCAAGTGTTTGGATTCCTCACAGCTATCTATGGCTTTCATTAAACTGAGTAACTTTCTTCCACAGATTTTGCTACCCCTTGGTCCTCTGAGTCCCAGATTGCTGAATTTATTTATTAAAAGTACCAAGTTTAGTACATAATCTTGAGGTATCCACATTTCTTTTCACCCCATCCCATGATTAAAATCGTCAAAACTATTTTCCTGGTCTTTTTGTTTCCTGTTTTATGCAGTTTTTGATTCAGGACAAAACTTTACTTCTCACCCTGTTATTTTATTTCTTTAGTAATTTTTTGTTCAAATATCTGAAAGTCTAAATTATGTCAACACATTCTCCTTTCTCCACTGCTTTATTGTCAAATTCAAAGAATGCTAACTGATTAGTGAGGCATGATTTTTTTTCTTTGTAAAAACCATGCTTTCTAGACTATGAAATGACCAGAGGCCTAGAAAAACTCCTGTATGAAAGGAGGAAAATAACTAGAATCCTTAAAGGAGATGGATGAGATGGCATAATAAAGAGGTATATAACACTTGAGAGTATGTGCAAGTTGGCACCACCTTGAGACAGGTACCTGGTCTGTATTTGTTACCTCTGGAACCAGAAGTAATGAGTAATAGCTATATATGTCACAACTATATGACTGTCTCAAGAACAACAGGAAAGTGGACTACTCTGGTAATAAGGTCTCAATTAGTTAACACACACAAAGAGTAATAAGTATATTCTTGCACCAAACTACTTAAAATGGGAACATATTATTTTCTCCCTTCTAAACATTCCCATCTTTACATTCACTTTTGGCCATCAGGAAGATCCAACTAACACCCCTCCAGTACAGAACTGATCTATGCCTAAATATCCTAGTGGGTTTGCTTTGTAATACAAAACATTTCTGACAAACTGTTAACATGCATATTCATCCCCTCATTAAAAACAGCTATGGTGCAGAGGGTTGTAAGATAGTAACGGTTGTCCCTTCATATAAGTATAATCTAGGGGTGATACAGGAAGTTAGGGGCCAGCAGGCCGTATTCTGCATGTAGTAAACTGATTTATCTTCTAAATGTGTATTATTTTAAATAGCTAATGTGATCAAAGGAAAACCTCCTGATCTGCCTTCTCTAGACCACTCAGGGTATGCATGCAAGGCCATGCACAACACTTACTTCCAGAACAAAGTAATGTAACACATTACTGAGATGCTGTGTATACCAGTCAGTTCTCTCTAGTGGTTAGGACACTATCCCTGAGAAAATAATTGGCATGGTTCTGAGACCCCTTAGGTTAAAGAGAGCATTGAACTTGGGTCTTCAATATCCTGGTGAATGCTCTCACCATTAGGCTATTATACACAAGATGGATGCTACCACGTTATTGAAACAAAAGTCAGCATGACTTAGTTAGTTGAAGAAACATAGCTATGGGCATGTTTGCAGAAGAGATTCTGGATCCCAGTTGGACTGAGGTACTTCCCTGAAATCCTTACTTGGGTACTTAAATGTTGGGGGAAGGCAAAGTTTTACAAACATCCCTGTGCTTACTGTTTCTTATTGGTTAGTTTTGGGTGGCTCCCTGCTCAGTCTGGTTTTTTTTTTTTTTTTTTCTTCCAAATTACCCGTATGAGGCTCTTGACTTCCAGTGTGTTCTGCTGGGAGTCAAGGCATCCACCTGTGGCAGCCAGGCACTGAAAAGCTGGGCATTGCAGCACCTAACCTGTAGGACAGGGCAGGCAATTATTTGGGCTTGTGGGCCATGGACAATTCTGGGGAGTTGCTGTGGGCCAGTCAGCATCATCCCTCGCCCCCCGCAACAACTTGGAGCCTGAGCACTCTGCTGCTCCTCCCTGCCACCACCAACAGCGTACAGCCCTAGCCTTAGCCCCAGCCCCTCCCACTCCATGCCTACTCCAGACTTGCCCCAGCTGGAGAGGACCAGCAAGAACCCATGCACACAGCCCTGACCCCAGCCCATCCAGTGACTGCTCCAGTCCCCACCTGCCCATGCTGAGCAGTGGCAGCAGCCAGGCAGAAGTTGCTGCTTGGCATGAGGGAAGTACCCTTTCCCCCTCACCGCTGCCAGGCCCTTCTTGCTGCAGCTGCCTGGAGCTTGCACCTGGGCTACCCTGTATCTCCTCTACTCCACCATCGCCACTGCCTCTGAGCCACCCAGCGGGGCAGTGGTGGCAATGCAGAGGAGCCGCAGGGCAGCCCTAGATGTAGGCTCTGGGTGGCTGCAGCAAGAAAGGCCTGGCAGTGGTGAGGGGGAAGTGACTGCTTTTTCCCCATGTCGAGCAGCAGCTTCTGCCCAGCTGCCACTGCTGCTGTCACTGTTCAGCATGGGTGGGCAAATCTGGAGCGGGTATGGGGTGGGCCAGGGTCAGGGCTGTGCACACGGTTTCCAGCTGGTCTGGAGCTGGTCCACTCCACTGGACTGAGTCTGGAGTGGGCATGGGGTGGGCCAGGGTAAGGGCTGTGCATGCAGGTCCCCACCAGTACCATGGGGCTGTGGCCAGCAGTGGTGGAAGCCAGAAGGAGGTGCTAGTGCCTGGGCTGCCTAGAAGTACAGTCCAGCTGCAGAGCTGCCCCAGCCCTGCTGTGTGCCCAGGGGGTGATGGGATGTACCATGGGCTGGGTGGTGCCTGGGCCAGGCGGGACCGAGGGACCCGCCATGAGCCGGACAATGTACCTCCACAGGCCCACTCCTGCTATAGGGCATATCTGCCTTGGAAACTTACTGTGCCAAGAGCAGTGTCCTTGGACAAGCTATGCTTCTCTGCATAGACTGCCCTCGAGATCAGAAGCAGTATAGTTGCATTTGTATGATGTATTAGATGAGCTATTTAGCATGGCTAAGTGACAAAAATTAGGCTGCTAGCAGTACCACATGAACAGGGCTGTGCTGTTTCCAATTCAGGTAACAGCTTGCCTGGAGCAGTGTGGCATGTTTGAGGATGCTGCTACCTAACACAATAGGTTTGCTATATGGGTATGGTTGTAGGTGACAAAGTCGCTTACAAAATCTAACCTCTGGGTTGTGTTGCTGGCTCTGCTAGTGATCTACTGGATAACCTTTGGCAAGTCACTTCTCCTTTCTCTGTGTCTCCATTTCCCCATTGTTAAGTGTGGATGATGTCACCTTCCTTTGTAAAGTGCTTTGAGATGCGCTGAGGAAAGGTGTTTTAGAAGAGCTATGCAGTAATATGGGGATCTTTTTCCTGCATTTTGTGCACTCCAAAGCTGTGTGACTGAATACCTGTGGAAATTTGCTTCTTTACAGGTAAATCGGTTTAACAAGGTTGAGGACAGAGCAATTTTTATCACTGATCGACACCTTTATAAGATGGACCCCATAAAACAGTACAAGGTGATGAAGACCATCCCACTCTACAATGTAAGTAAAGAGGATTGGAACCTGAGGGCTTGGGATCTTTTACCATAGACTCTAATGCAGACTCCCTCTGAACTCAAGTAAGGTACTGAACACGTGGCTCAGGTAAGGTAATAAACATGTGGCACAATTTCTCCACCTACTAAGTGAAGATGACACTTACAGTGAGTCGTGTTTAACATCCTGAGAGTTGAGCAATGCCATTTCCTTGCAAGGCGGTTGTTTGTTCTAATTCCACCATAAAGATCAGGAACCAAACTGCTCGTTATTAGGTCTGTGCGAAGTGGCTAGTATTTGCTTCAGATTCGGATTCATCTGATTCGGGGGGCAGTGATTTGATTCAGTTATTTGAATCACTGTCCTGATTTTATTCTTTTGAATCTGATTCGGAGATTCAGCAGCAGCCGAATCTCCGAATCAGCCGGGCCAGGCCCATCCCCCAACCCTCTCCCAGCTCAGCAATGGCTGCCCCGCCTGCCCCAGCTCCCTGCAGTTGGTGGGGAAAAAAAGCCCCAGTTCTGCAGGTACTGCTGGGCGGGGGGTGATCTCCACCACCCTACGCTGCGTGGGGGCCTCTGCATGAGCCCCTGAACCCCCTCCACCCCTGCTACTCCAGGCCCCCCACAAGTGCCCTGCACGGGCCAGCTCCAGCCCTTTAAGAAAAAAAAAACCCCAAAGCCTTTTTTTCCTAAAGGGCCAGAGCCGTGGTAGACCGGGGAGGGGGGGGAGCGGCCTGTTCCTCCTTTCTCTCCCGAACAAAGAGATGGGTGGATATTCAGCCACAGAACCAGCAACAAATCGAAGTGAAAGAGCCCGCATGCCCCACAAAAAGAAGGCGACCGTCTGTGCTCTCCCAGAGCCCTGGAGACCCAGTGCCTGATGTGGCCTTACTAATGGCGTTGCAGCCACCAGGGACTGCCCAAATCATCAAAGCTCTCTGAATCTTTGCCAAAGATTCAGAGAGCTTTGAATTGATTTGGACCTTTAAATTGGTCCTCAGTTCGATTTGGATTTGGAATTTTGGCCACCGAATCGAGCCAAATCTTCTCTGAATCGAATCACCACCCGAAGCTTTGCACAGCCCTACTCGTTATATTTTGCTCTGCAAAATGTTTTATCGTTTTCTTACAGTGTGCTGCAGCATCATGGCCCCGTGCAGTGAGGTTAGTATGTCAGAGTGGCTAACTTAGGTTTTTTATGCCTTTGTGGTTTGGCTTGACCCTCAACATTGTTTGAATTTTTTTTGTAAAGCTTATAAAAAAACTAAATTCTGAATCAGCCTAGTATTTGGCCTCCAGGCTAACAGAAGCTTAGCTCACATTGACAAAGATGCAGATTACGACTGGTGGGAGGGAGCTGGAAAGAGCTGGCCTCTTAGCTCTTCGGTGTCCCTTTTCAGCTGATTCACTTCTAATTATTTATTTCAGCCTGAGGTAAAGCCACAATGATTATAATGAAATGACAAGGCCCAATTGTGTTGCTTTGAGAATGTCACTGCCGTACACAGTAGGGCTGTGCAAAGCTTTGGGTGGTGATTCGATTTGGAGGAGATTTGGCCCAATTCGGCGGCTGAATCTCCAAACCCTCATTGAATCAGGGGACCAATTTAAAGGTTCGAATCGGTTCAAAGCTCTCCGAATCTTTGGAAAAGATTCGGAGAGCTTTGATTCGGGCAGTCCCTGGTGGCTGCAGTAGGGAGCTGCAGCCACTCCGAGCTGGTAAGTACGAGGTGGAGGGGACCATGGGGGTCCCCTGCCAGCCCTTCTGCCCCAGCACGGTACTTTAAAGAAAAGCCCAAGTGCTCACCAGGTGCCGCCAGGCAGGGGGGTGATCCCTGCTGCCCCCCACTGCCCCATGTTGCATGGGGGGGCTCTGCCACAAGCCCCCTGACTCCCCCCTGCTCCCCCAGCCCTCCCATGGGTGCCCCACCCAGGCCAGCTCCAGCCCTTTAAGAAAAAAAACAAACGAGAAAAGCCCTAGGACTCTGCCACTCCTGCAGGGGCTTTGGGGGCTCATGTAGAGCCCCCCACGTGGCATGGGACAGTGGGGATCACCCCCTGCCAGCAGGAGCAGTGAGTCCTGAGGTTTTTTTCAGGGGGGGGGGGTTCCCTTAAAGGGCTGGAGCTGGCCCCCATGGTGGGGCTGGGGGAGTGAGGTGGGGGTTGGGTCAGGGGGCTCATGGCAGAGCTCCCCCACACAGTGTGGGGCAGTGGGGGCCAGCCGGGATCGTCCCTGCCTGGCAGCAGGGGGCTCATGGCAGAGCTCCCCCACACAGTGTGGGGCAGTGGGGGCCAGCAGGGATCGTCCCTGCCTGGCAGCACCCGGAGATCCAGGGTTGTTTTTTTTTTTGTTTTTTTTTTAACCAGTGCTGGGAGCTGGGGCAGCCATTGCCGGGCTGGGAGAGGGGCAGGGGATGGGCCTGGCCTGGCTGATTCGGCTGAATCTAATCAGGACAGTGATTTGAATCGCCAAATCGAATCACTGTCCCCTGAATCGGCCAAATCCGAAGCAAATACTAGCCACTTCGCACAGTCTTAGTACACAGTCTTACGAAATGAATGTTGGGATGTTGTCAGTGGAAGAAATAAGTAAACCAGTGTGCCCTGTATGTGAAAAGGGGAGGGGAAATTTAGACTGGGGCAAGAGTCATAGGGACTCTGAAAAGGGAGTCATAGCTGGTAACTCTCTTCTATAATTTGGGCATTAGTCCTACTTTACCCTCTCAAGCTCAATTGCTCCTCCTTGTCCTTCATCTACCCCAAATGTGTGTTAGTGGTTGATGAACGCAGCGAACCAGGCCAGGGCGTGCATAATGGGGCAAAGTGTTTGCTTACATGAGTCATTTTTTTCCAGTAAGAATAGTGGTTGCAACAGAGCATTGTCACAGCATCAGTTTCCTATGCTCTGAAAAAAATATCTCAGCCTTGCTTTTCCATTTTATGCAGCAGCTGCAGGATATTTTCCTGGACTGATGTTCTGTTTAATTGTCATTATCTCTTAATTGCACAAATTGAAATTGTCAACAGATTAAATATTTGAACAGCAGATTCCAGCCAGTTCCAAACCAACTTACTGTATTTTGTTGCATACAATATGTACCTTTCCCACCCAAAAAAATCCCTCCCAAAACAGGGGGCGGGGGTGTTTCTATGAAGCAGGAACACTAATTTTCTGCCTATGGCTGAAAGCACCCTGGTTTGATTTTTGCTGTACATTGCAGCAGCCGTGGTATTACTGTTCAGGCAGCTGGGTCAATTGACTTAACGGCTCATTGTTCCTTACTCTACAGGTGTTAAAAATTGTCTCTCCTTTTTCCCAGTTTTGATGTTCCACTAATCAAGCTAAACTCTCTTAGAGCAATTTTGCTGTCTGGTAGCTGCTCCTGGTCTCTGTATTTCAAAACTTCATCTGTTTAGCACAGATGCTTTAATTCTTTGCAGAATCCTAGATTCACCCATGAAGACCAGTCGTTAGCATTAGCTAGGGATTTGGCTTAGATTATGTAGGAAAGAGTGGGCGAGTCAATTGAAGATTAGGCTCTGTCCATGCTCTATGCAGCCATAACTAGAAAGATCTTTTATCTATCTTCATTCTGCCTTTCAAAAATAAGGTGCATATTATATTTGGAGGCATGTTGTGTGTGAGAAACTATGTGATTAAAATATACAGGGAATCTGCTTTAAACTATGCTGAAAACATGCTGCTGGATTCTGTTATTGCTTGTGTGCATCGCAATGAACCTGTTTGCTGGACAAAGCAGAAACCAGATTTTCATTAACATAGTGAGCAGCTGTGAGCTTGTCACCTCTCTCGTTAGATCAATATAAGTCACTTACTACATGAGTAACTGAAAATAAGTCCACATATAACTCGTGACCACTATCATCCTTCTTTTCCAATAGGTGCCTGCTTTCCCTTTACATTTATCATCCATATAGGTTTGAAGGCTGAGCTTTTCCATTGTTCTAGCAGACAGACAACATCTTTCAGTGATAGTGATGCCAGTGGTGCTGACAGCTCCAGTAGCCTGAGCATAACTATATTTGCTCTGAAACTTAATGTTTAAAAAAAAAAGAGGGTTGCAAATTAGTCTGCATACAAGTTGCCCAAAAAACAAGGCTGTGGGTGTGAAGAACTTGTAATTATAGACCTTCACATAATGCACATGTCTACAATAGAGCATCCATTCATATGTAGTGAATGAAGACTTCCTTGCAGCATAAGCTTTAGAGCATTAGCTGAGATGCCAGCAAGATGTAATTCAAATTTCATGTGGCAATGAAACAGTTAAGATTTCTGTGCATCTAGGTCTTGTGCTTTTTGAATGCTGAAGATTTCAATAGATAAAGATCAGCTTTTCTAGTAAATCTGCAATTATCCCTTTAGCAGCCTGCCACTGAGGAGGGCTCTTCTGTTAAACGGTCTCCTTGATATAAACAGTTGTCAGAGATCCTGAAGTATTTTGCAAGAGGGAGAAGCAAGAAAAGAATGCATTCTGCAGAGCACAGAGACCTCCAAATGCTGCTGCTCCAGATAGGGTAGAGTTTTCAAGACTTGCCATGCCAGGCTGTTCTTCTTTTCTGTGTGCTTATCCTAGTGTGTGGCCTGTGGGAACACTAGAAATTGGTCCAGAAACATTGCATCATAGTGCTGAAGCATGCTGCCTGACTAAAGGCTATAGTGATTTATCACTGACTCTGTTCCTTGCAGCAAGAATAAGAGTGGAAAGAAAGGAATTCAGAGTTAGATTTGATTTGCACACATGTGAACTGCTCTGGTTTTCTAGTTTACAGGACTCCCTAAATTAAACCCCTGCTAAGTGCATCAGCTCTCTGCCTGTAGAATTGTTTTAGGCCTTGTTAATCAGCATTTGCCGTTTGTCTTTTAATAGTTGATCTGTTAATTATAGATCTCATCTTTCAGGACACGTGGCCCCATTTAGCACAGGATGCTCTTTATTCTGGTTTATATTTTGCTGAGGGAGATGGCATAAATAGCCAGTTAATGATATAGATGTTTCTTTTCTGGGGGTGGAGTGGAAGGGGGAGGGGACTATTTGGATTGTATGTTTTTAAGAAGCAAGTGGATAATAATTACACTAGCCTTAATGCTTATGACATTAGTAGATGTGCCTTGCTAGACAGATGTGTGTTCATCTGGAAGATACATTGCCATTCCAGTGTTTCCACGGGTGAGCCCTGCTGACATTCATCTGCCTGCCAGCAGTGCTCACTATCGCCATTTCTAAAGCACCCTATCAACATGGCAACATCCCTAGGGATGGTGTTTCCATGGAAATCTCATTGGAGACAGTCAGCTGATGTCTGGTACATCCGTAAACTTGTTTTTAGCTCAAGAAACCATCCTGTAGTTTCCCATCTCCTTTTAAGTGTTTTGTTTATAAGTAACAACATAAAATATCCTTTAACATGTGCCGGATTGCAAATTCCATCTGTAATTTTGTGCTTGTGTTTAGCAACTGTGTTTGTCTGCATAAACTGGGCTTTGTGGAACCTGGCATTCAGTAGGCTGGCAACTTAACTCTGTTTACATGCACATGTCCCTTAAAGAAAATGTTTTATAAAAACTAGACACAATTTAAACTGCTCTCTGAAATGGAAAAGATTAGAAGGATTTTTGGTGTATACATGTTTTATACCTAATCTCTAACAGTTTTTTCTAGAGTCTGTTACCACTATTTTGAGATCCTAACATTCAATGTGAATTTTATTTATTTATTTATTTATTTGTTTATTTATTTTTAAAGGCAGCATTCATTTTGTTCTTATCTACAGAGGGAGAAGCTGATCATTTGAAATGGTAGGGGGGAGTTTAAAAGGGATTGACTGAGCAGTGGAAGAATCACTTCTGACCACCTTTCACAGTAGAAACATGGATAAGACAAAGGATGGTCTTTGGGGAGTTTTTTCTGATCTTCAGGAAAAGCTAATACCCAGGAAAACAGGATTACTATTCCTTGTACTTACTGAGACCATTCCAGTGGAGATGCCTTCATTTCCTTTTTTTATAAAGTCTTTAAGATTCAGTCTTATATTTTCCAGACTGCAGCAGAAAAAAACAAGAAATGTTTTTGCTAAAGGGCCATTGGTCTCCTAACACAGCTCAGCTAACTATTAATTTTTAAATAGTCTTTTAAAATTCAAGTACTTCATTCTTTTTTTTTCATAGTAGATGCACATTTAAAGCCCAGCTAGCAATAATCCATGGATTTCTCTTGTGAGCACAGGCTGATATTTATTTAAATATGCAAATTTAATTTTAAGGAACATATACCCAGATAGCTGGTAATTTCCATGTATAAATGTAACCTGGTTTTAAATTATTTTATAATTTTTTAAAGTATTATGTAGAGTGGAGAATAAAAGCCCTCATTGTGTGCTGTAGGTGAGCTACCATCAGCAGGAAATCTCTGTTGGGAATCTGAAATATTAAAATTGGTCTGTGTAGTTAGTCTGAAAGCTTAGTCTATTTTATTGCAGCAGTGAGCTGTCTCAGATTGAGGAAGTGTGGGCACTTGTGAACGTGTGTAGCGTAGCATGTGATATATTAGTTGGGGTTTCTGTTTGTCAGTTATTTCTGAAATTTGGAGGCAGCTACTCTGGTATTTGTTACACAGACTTCTGGGGGGTGCTGCAGCAGTGTTATGTCTCTGATTGGTATGGTTCTGAGAAATGCTGCTTTGTGGAAAGTGCCTCTGGGATTGTTATTAAACCTATGACTGATCCTGATCATCCCTGAATGCAGTATAGGCTTCTACAGGTTCTAGGTATTCTCCAGTTAGATTAGTTCTGATATTTATTCCAGCACAGGAGATGGCAATTTGTAGTTTCTGGTTTCATCCAGATTAATTGCCCCTCATTTTTAGCTTGTTCAGGCAGTCCTAGAGGGGGGCCCATTTTGTCTCATGAGGCTTGTGGAGGCAAAATATTGAGAGAAAAATAGATCTTCTGCTGTGTTTTCCTCTTCTGGCATGTGGGGTCTTTTATTCCAACCTCTTAAAAGCGAGTCTCTCTTGATTTTTTTTTTTTTTTCCTTTCCTTTCCTTTTCTTTCTTTTTTAAAATTATTATTATTTTCTGTCTGTCCATCCCCTTCCTCTGTGCCCCTCTTTCCCCCCCCCCCCCCCCCCCCCTGCAATATCTTTACATCTTGGAGACAGTAGGCCTTTTGGTTAATTGTCTATCTAATGGTAAAGATATAGATTATATGTATTTTATATAGTCTAGATATTTTTATGTAGAGAGAGATGGATTATATGTGTGAGAGATATGAATAGGCATACACTGACATTCCTGTATGTAATCAAGAGGCCAAATATGTATATAATCTCCATACAAATACTTGCACTGTATCTAAATCTGTTTCACTGGTTCTCCACCTTAAGTTCTGCATCAAGATGGTTACCTAGTTAATTTTGTTATTGGTTTTTGCTCATTGATCCCTCCTAAGGGCTATGTTTGATTGTTAAGCTGAAAGAAAAAAAATGCTCTCCATCACACCACCATTCTGCTGCTGGATTCCTTTGGAAAGGAAAAACAAGTGCTGGTACAACTGCCACCTGCTGCAATGACATCCATTCAGAAATTATTGGTAGCCAACACCCCTACAGGAATTGGCAAAAGGCTTTTCCATTCTTAGCCTATTTGTTCTTGCAAGTGGCAGTGGGGGCACATGACGGTGCCTAGCACAACAGGCCCCTGGTCCACAGTAAGACTGGTATGCTTTGAGGAATATGTGACTTGCTTATGTCACACGACTTGTATCTATGAACATGGTTACTGTGGTAATGTTTATACATACTACTACTACTACTACTACTACTACTACTACTACTGCTACTACTACTAATAATAATTTTACAGATAAAGAGTTGATACAAACTCTCAGGAGTTTACTACATTCTTTTTGGACACTTGGCTCCCAGAATAATGCACAATTTCAATCTCTTCTTCTTTGTCTTAATTTGGGGGGGGCTTTCAGAAGCTGAATGCTCTGCCTATTAACCTTTGCCATAGAGTGAGCTTTGTGATCCTTTATAACTAGAACTGAAGGCTTGGGATAGTGTATTGTAGCAAGTGATAGAATTTAAAGACAGAAATAATAGTAGATAATCTACTCCATTCTGCTGATAGTACAGAGTGGTTAGGAAGATACTTAAATACGTAAAATAATAATCTGTGTTTTCTTTCTGAAGTTGATAGGATTGAGTGTCTCCAATGGAAAGGACCAGCTTGTGGTGTTCCACACAAAAGACAACAAAGACCTCATTGTCTGCCTCTTCAGCCAACAGCCGACTAATGAAAGCCGTATTGGAGAGCTGGTTGGAGTCCTAGCAAACCACTTCAAGGGGTCAGTTTTTCATTTAATTTTCAGAGTCCAGTTCATCAGATCCATGAATTCTTTAAAAATGCTTGATGCTGATGTCTCTATGTAACAGTGTTAATTTACTATGCCATGTTCAGGCAGAAGCAGCAATTATTTTTATATCTGTAACAAGGCATCCAACCAGTGAGAGCTTCCAAGATAATTCATTAGCCAGTACTAAGTATTTTGGGCATCTGCCTGCCAAAAGATGTATATTTGAGGTCTGAGCCAGAGATTAATGAACATACATTCTGAATGTGAATTACAGATGACCTGTTCTTCTCAGGGTCTGGTCCTTAATTTTTACTTGCATTGAATTAATCAGTTCTTCAGTTTTCATTTTGTTCTATTAATAATCATTCTGCTCTTGATTTTTAAACGTTTGTCTCTCTACTTCCGTGTAAAGTGTTGTCTCCGTACGTAGAGTCCATCTACACCTTAATGCAAATCCTGTCCAAGAAGCAGAGTAAATACTTCATGATTAAGCTGTACTGAGTTCTATGCTGCTCTGGCGGTGTGCGACTAGTACCCAAACGAACTAGTTTTGATGCTAGCTTGGGTGTGTCTACAAGAACTTTGGTCAGGCCATGACCGCACTAGAGATATACCCATATACCCAAATCAGGAAACTGACTGTGTTAACGAAGCCTAAAAAGCCATAGCTAGCTCATCAATCAGCCTTCATACTAGAGGAATTCTTATTAGACAAAGACATAATCTGCAGTAAGACCATCTGCTTAATAATTTAACCATTCTTGTTTATTTTGTTAGAAATCTGTCCGTCTAGTTCTGTGTGCAGTAGTGGATTTGTACTTGGATTGTGTGCTGGTCTGTGTTCTAAAGTTTCATGGACCATGACATCTCATATAAGAAATCTTTTTTCATGTAGTGAATAATTTAACATGTGGAACTCATTGCCACAGTGTGCTGTGGAGGCCAAAAGTGAAACCAAGTTCTAAAATGGGTTAGACAAACTTACAGGAGATGGGTCCATCCAAGGCTGTTAAATACAACATTTAGGTATGTAACATGTCCACGATGATAGAGGAGACTTGTTTCTTATACTCTTCCTTTAAAGCATCTGCTACTTGCTATTGTTGAAGTGATGGACCTTTGGTCTGATCCAGTATGACAGTTCTTATGGTAAGGCAAACCTGCTGCTATAAATGTATTGTCTTTTGAATTTGGCCTGTTTTTTCCATTCTGGTCCCGTGATGTTTTGAAGCTAACCTTATTTTTCATCTCTCTCGCTTCAGTTTGAGTTTTGCTTTGTAAGTTGGACTGGAGAGTGCCCTGGGACATGGTGGTGGTAGTGTGACAGTATAGTGCCTCCATTTCATGACAAAAGACATTTTTTCTTGTTGAGCCCAAGTCTTGTATTTTTAAACCTCCTGCCAACTGAACCTGTATGGCTGTACAAAGCTTGAGAGCAAGTAGCAGTCCTGCTTGAGAATACATTGTATGAAAATGCCAATTTGTATATAAGGAACCTATTATTATGCAAAAAAATTGAGAGAAGGTAACATTTTCCTCACTGAGCGACTTTTTGACCCTTTGTCCTCTGAACCAGTCAGTGCTTCTTTTAGTAAAGATCTAATTTGTTTAGCACTAACTTTCTCCTTAAAATTAGTCTTTAGGGAGATTTCTCTTACTCTAGCAGAAGCAGTGGCCACACGGAAGGAAAACACCCTCCCAAATTGTTCTGTATTCCTGGCTGGCCAAAGGGAAGGAGGTCCAGTGGCTTAACCCTCAAAGATAGTGCAGTGTACCATTCCTTTGCTTTATTTCCCCTCCCTACCAGTACTCTTTGCTTTGTGTTCACACCCCAGCATCCATAGCTTATTTCCATGAATATCCAGAAGGCAGGGGGAGTAAAATGCTACAGACTCTTCTACACCTCCTGAAGAGAAGTTCAGGCAATCTGTTTTGTCTTTGCTTCTCCTTTCTTTCAGCTACAAGTACACTGAAACTTCCTGCTGTGCTCCCTAACCTGTGTTAATCAGCCCCTTAAGGTTCTGACATTAGCTGGGTGGCTATGTAGCTTTGTTGAATACGGCTCTAGAATATCCCAAAGAATTTGTAGCTAGCAGAGTTGGCACATCGTGTTGCAATTTCCAGGAACAGTCCCAGTTCCACTTCTGCATAGTTTGAATAAGCACACTGAGTATAATAACCCAGAGTAGCCTTTATTTATTATCTGTCAGGTGATCAGGCTGATTGACGGAGGGGAGAGGTGTAAGCTACGGAGATCCAAAGTCCTTCAAAATCCAGCATTTTATATACATGCATTATTCCTTGAATAATCCAATCACACGTTAATACTCATTCAGTTGTGGAGATGCATTTACTAGCCAATTAGCATATTAATTACGTGCCAAGCGTGCATCTTTTCAATACCCAAACTGTTTACATGTTCTACATGTTGACACATCATTAATTTAATTTGTGTATTACGTTCCTGTTCAGTACCAACTTAACCATGAGCAGCTTGATTAGTTCTTGGTTATTTGAGGTTTGTTTTTTTTTTTTGTTGTTTGCTTTTTTAAGGCAGCTCTCCTTCATGGCTTGGTACATTTTACATTTTGATATATTAACCCTTTCTAACACTTTAACTAGGCCTGGCTTGGGCTGGCACAAGCACTAAGGCACACAGTTAACAGCCCAGAGGTTGCAAGTTTGAGGCTACAGCAGAAGTGCTTACAGCGTGGCCTGTCAAATTCCAACAAATCTGCAAAGTCTGCTAAATAGCTTGTCACAAGAACATGAAAAAGGAGAGGACTAGGCCTAACCTACTAATTCAAGCAACACACTACAGGAACCGGTGTGGGACATCATGTAGGATGATAGGGCAATATTGTACTGTGTGACAGGTACCACATTGACTCAAATACAGGACAAGGTTTTTTCCCCTAGTCAGCATAGGGGAAAAAAAGCCTCTTGTCTTATATTCGCATACAAGGAAACCACATTATATACAGTGTCATTAAACTACTGCCCAAAGCAGCATGTGCTCAGTAATGGAAACCAACTATGAAGTTGATTAAATGTGGCCAACACTGAGCATGACCATAAAACACGTGGCCCGTATTTGGCAAACATATTGATGGAAACTGTTTTCTTTTTATTTACACTTTTTATTAAAACACACACTTATCACCCTACACTTACAAAGCATCACATATTAAGCATCCTTGTTTTACCAAAACTTCATATCGCAAAAACAACTACATATACTAAACCTTTACAGAACAATTTTCCTTCATATACAACCTCATAAAAAAACTACTACCTCAGTAACCATCTGAAACTTTCTGCCCCTCCCATCAGTCTTCTCTATTAGGGGTGTGCAAGATGGGCCGTATTCAATTTGAATTCGGCCTGAATCGGGGTCACTGATTCAATTAGTTGATTCAGATCACTGTCCCGATTCAATTCAGCCGAATCCAAATCTGAAGATTCAGTGCTGATTTGGAAAATCAGCAATTTGGCCATAGACACAGCTTGAAATATTTTTTCTACATACCTTGCTTTCATAGGGTTTGGGACACCTGTGGAATAGGTGTCCTGCCCTCCCACAGCTACTGCATTTTAGGGATTCCTAGCACTCTACAGCTCTATGCCCCTTCCCTTCACATCTGTAACACACTATGAGGAGACCACCATGTATAGACAAGTGCCCTTCCTTGTCACTTTGCTACATTGCTTTGGTTGCTTGTGGTTCATTGTAAATCCCTGGTGTGGCCTCAGCTGGATCACAGATGGGAGGTACTGCACCCGACCTGGGCTCCACTTGTTTGCTTTCAAGACAACTCGTGCCCTCCAAGACCCGTCCATATACTATATTTATCCCATACCTTCTGTACACACACTACTCTTTGCAAATTCAATTCCATCCACCTTTCTATGTCTTCTACCTCTAATAAATCCATATATGTTCTTACTATAATCGCTCATTCCCTTGACTTTTCCCCTGCTATAAACTTTATCCCTCTTAATTCCTCCCTTCCACATTCCTCTGCATGTTTCTTCCAAAAATGTTCTTACCCTTCACCGTTCCAGTAAGTAAACTCCTAAGTCTTTCTGTTTTGGAAAGCAGTCAGACTGGTGAGATGTTCTGCCTGCACCTCCAATATCTTAAATATCTTACCTTTTGTATGAACTCTTATCTGTTCATTGTCAATCCCATCTGCATCGCGTCACCGGTTGATATCGATTTTATCCTCAATCTCTGATCCTCCCTGACATCTCTTGCTGCATCTTCAGTTGTGCCTTCCTGTTGTGCCGCTCCTGGTGGGCTGGCATTCTGTTGTGTTCCTGCCACTTTTTGCCTCTCGTCCAACGTATCTTCTCCTGCTGTTCCTGCTCTATCTTCTTTTCTCCTTCTCTCTGGTCTTGCCTCTGGCCTTGTTCCTCTCCCCATCACCTTCTTTGCCACTGCATCTGACATTGTTGCTGTTTCTGCTGTTGCTCTCATCTTTGTCATCTTTCTTCTCTGCTTCTCCACCTTTGTCCACTCTCCATTTGTCTCTAGACTAAATTTTCCACTCTTTAACCAGGAGGTGGAAAGTGAGATACTTGCCACCACTGCCTTTGTTTTGAGTTCCACTCCTTACACTCCATCAATCCCTATCTCTGCCCTTACAGCAATGATCAGGCTTTCAGCTGATTGCTTGATCTTAGCCCAGGAGGCCGAGAAACTGCTGATGGGATCTACCACAATGTTTTTGTTTGTTTTATGGGCCAAATCAGTTCTGAATCCTATTGGGCAGAGCCCAATGATCAAGTTCCAAGTTTGAACTGAGCAGAGCTCAGTTTTTCAAGTCCTTGTGGCTTTAACACCAGGCAAGCATCCTCCTTCCCAGATCATCAGTCCGAGGCTTCAAATACTCCTCAAATCTGTGGTAGACATTCTATGTGCAAGCCCAGTGACCTTGGGGTTTGGATGGCCCCCTAATCTTACTTACTCTTAGCCAAAAGGTGAGGGGGAAAGCAAGAAAGCAGCCCCCCCATTGCCACAAAATTGTGCAGTTGAGTTTCTTGCATCTCAGGAAATTTTCAGGGGTCAGCATGCCCAGAGTGCAAGAGACAGGCTTCACCGTGGGAAAACCACTTCTTAGCTTACAAGAGGCCTAGTGATCATGGTATGTCCTGTACCAGGCTAAGAAAACTCCTGGGCTAGGTACAGACAGTCAAAAAGTTCAAGGATGAATCAGTTCAGTCTTTGCAGGTCAGTCTAAGCTGCTGAGATTAAACTGAGAAACAACTGAACAGACATTTACTTTTGATTCAGGAAATGCAGTCACATGCCTGTAGTGGCTCAGGCCAGAAGCCAGGGTGTGCTAGAGCATGGCTCTCAGACGTAGCCAGTAGGGCTGTGCGAAATTTCATCACCAGTTTTGTTTTGACGCTGTTTCGTCCCATTTCGAGGTCAAAACAACAAAATCGAAACAGAGCAGATATAGTCAAAACAGCCTCAAAACAAAACGAGGCATGTTGAAACGTTTCTTCGTTTCAACGCTGTTTCAACATTTTGCCCATAGGATATAATGGGGAAGGACAAAGCAGCCTATAACTTTGTCATTTATGGCATGATTTGGATGAAACCTGCAGGAATGGTAGCCCCTTCTGAGGGCATGAAGCCTGCCAGGTTTCAAGGATATAGGTGCAGGAGTTTGGGGGAAACTGCACCCCAAATTCTTGAAAGCAAAACTCATGTTACGTGTATGTGTTAAGCCACAGTAGGGTCAAAACTGCAGGCATGCTAGGCCCTGCGGAGGCCACAAAGCCTGCCAGGTTTCAAGGAGATAGGTGCAGGGGTTTGGGGGAAACTGCATCTCAAGCTGCAGACAAGCAAAACTCATGACACGGGTGACAGTGTGTGTTAAGTCACAGCAGGGTGAAAGCTGCAGGCCTAATAGCCCCTGCTGAGGCCATGAAGCCTGCCAGCTTTCAAGGAGATAGGTGCAGGGGCTTCTGGGTTCTGAGGCCCTGCACCTCTAGCTGCTGACGGGTGAAACTTGTGTCATGGGTGCTTGTGCAACTGTCTGTCTTAGGGCACGGGGGGTGGGGGGGGAACTACTGCAGGCCTGGCTGCTAGGCCTTGCTGCGGCCACAAAGCCTGCCAGCTGTTAAGGAGATTGGTGCAGGGGGGTTCTGGGGCCCTGCACCCCTAGCTGCTGGCAGACAAAACTCGTGACATGGGTGCTTGTGCAACTGACTGTGTCTGTCTTGGGGCAGAAGCAGTTCCTGGCTCTGTATTGATTCTTTCCTCTCCTTAGTCTGTGGTTTTGTAGGTGTTAATCCTTGCTCATTAACTTGGTATCCTAGCTAGCTACTGTGCATTGAGCTGGTCCCTGAGTGAATCATGATTGATTGTGTAACACAGTAGCTAGCTAGGATAACAAATCTTCACCAACCTTACATATCTGGCAAACATCACCAAACAGGGCCTTGAACAGTTTACCCAGAATCCCTCTGTGGCCCTCTCTCTCAGCCTGTCGCATATGATTAGTGTGGCCCTGCCCTCCGTGGGGTGGAGATGGACCAGGTTCCCCTGTACCGCATCTGCATATACATTTTGGATAATTTATTTGGAGAACATCCCATTCCAGTCATGAGTGGAGGGCTAATTAGCACATGGATCCTTTCTACGTACACATAGCGAGTAGTGCTGAGCTGTGGGATCACCATGGCTTGAACACTGTTGCCTCTGCTGTAGCCCAGCCCAATGAACTGTATGGTACATCATGAGCCTTTGGTTTTGGACTAATGTCATGCATAGCTCAGTCAAATTTTAGAACTTTTGACTATTGGGCTTTGCACAATTTAGAACTGATTTGGCCCTTGAAATTATATATATATATATATATATATATTATATTTGTCTGTGTGTGTATGGACAAGTTTTATATATAAAAGAACAAGTTTGTATGATATAGAAGTAGGTACAAAAGTTCTGCTTAAAAGGTGTGTTTATGGAGTACCTGAGCTAAAACTTGCAGCAGTGACAAAAAAAGGTAAAAATGTATCAAATCTGGATGAACAAAGTCTATGGGTACCTTTAATTTGCCTATTTGAAAACTGCTACAGGTATGTTTATTTCAAGGTCAGTGTTTTCAGATTTGCCCTTCACTTCCATGTGCTCAGGGTGAGGAGGATCTGACAGTAAGGAGGGGGTCAAGAGGCTGTAGGGGAAATAAATTGGGGAGGATGGGAAAGCAAGGGGAATACCTGACCCCCCAGACTTATTTTCCCTGTTGTAGCAGTAGAAGGGGGACAAATTCAAGGCAAACCTCCAATAATTAGATTCCAAACCTGGCAAATAATAACAAATTTATAAATTTTCCATATATAGAATCCTAATGATCAGGGGTCATCTCTTCAGGGTCATCTTAGACCTGAGTAAATATGGTATTTTTCCAGTAAGAATGTGTCTGTACATGTGAAATGCTCATGCACAGTTAAAGGAGTTGTGGCAGAACAGAATTCATGTGTTGTCAGTTGCCAGTGAATTGCCATCTTGAATTCGGACTTTAGAGCAAGCCCTGCCAGCCACTGCCCAATAACAGAATTGAAAATTAAACTGTTGAGATTTGAATACCAATAGCTCATTTGAAAGGAATGTTTGGGCATTCAGGTAAATTCAAACTGTAAAGGCAAAATAAAACTTCTGAATGGCAGAAGACCAGCCACAAATGCTCCCTCTGCCCAGTTCAATATTAAGATGTACTTAAATGTGTGCCCTTAAAATCACTGAGGTTTATGAGTAGAAATCTTGCAGTGTGAAGCTCTTGTACCTTCGTTTCTGGAACCCTGCAAAATTTCTTAGGTTCTGGTTCTTGCAGTGCTGTGTTTGAATGCAACCAGACTCTTTTCCCCAAACTTATGTAAGTGCACTTACTGCCTTAGGCATCTTTATTTTTAAAAGGACCCTAGTGTTGTGAACAGCTGTTCAGTTACTGACATTTTCCATCCATTGATGACCCTACAGCTCCTGTGTCCTTATAGAATTCATAAATAATTCCCCTTTGGCTTCCCTTTGTGCTAGGCATGCCGTAAAGCAGATGCTCAGTTACCCAAAGCTGTGGTTTTGCCATGTATCTAGTATGGTTGTGTGTAGTTTAGGTCTTCCCTTAAAAAGAGAAAAAAGGTAAGAATATTATTTATGTCAGATAATGATAGAACTTTCTTACTTATATGCATTTTTTCACATTGGTTTAACAATGAAAAGTTTCGAAATCTAAAAATACTCTTTTATTTTGGTCTTGTTATCCAGATAATTCCCTAAATATTTTAGAGTGGTTGGCAAATATTTTCAAGCATTTTGGTTTTCCCTTGAATAAACAGTAGTATTTAATCTTATTTAATCTTTCAGATGACACCTGTCGGCACTGCCAGTCAAACAGGAAAGCAGGGTTACCAGACTCCCCTGCTTTGTGGTGTCAATAGATATAACTGGTGAATAGTGATGACGTTCTGCAGAGAAGCACTGCAGGTTTCTCTTCCTAAATATCTAGCTCAAGGCCAGGACTTCCCCCATCAAAGCAAAGTCTACAAATCAAAATAAAAGGAAATATTATCTTAGTCTTCAGATGGTTTCAGTTTTCTAAGAGTAAAAAATCCTGCCGGTGGAAGGGATTAGCTGACCCATGGCTTGAGTGTCTTTGAGAGTTCCTCATTAAGCTGGTATTAGCTGAAAGTCACTGCAGGCCTGATGGCAAGTGTCAGGTTTCTTTGTGGTGCCTGTCAGGAGGTGGTTGCCATGAAAAGAAAGTGGATCCAGCAATAAAATATCCAGTTTGATTGTTCAGTCCTTGCACAACCTTCTAATGTGACTTCAGAGTGGTATCTCACACCTGATATGCTCCACACCTGTGCAGTTGCAGATATATTTTCACTGGTTGTAAAAAGTAGTGATGGAAGGAGTCTCCAATTTAAGTTTCTTTTTATGGGCGCGCACAGGTTTTCATGGCCACCTTAGTATAAATGCCAAAATCTTTTGAAATTGGTTTTTAAAAAGGATCAGCTTGCACAGCAACTCCATATTAATGATCATTTCTGGAGCATAAGAAGTGAGGTTAATTTAATGATGGTTCCTTTGAATTAAGTTCATAGCTTTACAGTTTATATGCTGGAGTTCATAATTACTATGTTCTTATAGCTTTTTCCCCCCAAGTCTTTGGACATAAAGGAACAATAGATATTTAATTTAACCTTGCATAGTATAGTCCTGTATAATTATGTGACATGATATTAATACAGTTTATGTATGTGTATTATAGGCAATGCTGGCAGTGACACCTATAGTTAAGGCTTTTTCATTAGAAGACTATTTTCAGTTTCTGATATCCTTGCCAAGCTCTTAACTCTTTGGTCTGAAATTTTCCATGGTGCTGTGTCAAGCTAAAGATTTTGGAAAGTGTCAGCAAAAATGCTTCAGCCATTTGACAGAGGGAGGGTTGGGAAAAAAAAACATGCCTTTTTTCCTAAGCTGTGGCACTTTTTTTTTCCCCCCAAGAAAATAAGATGCCTACATGTTTTGGAATAAAGTCCCCAAATCTTGGGGGGAGATGTTTCTAGATTTGTGTCTTTTTGCCATGGGCAACTGATGCCACTTTAGTCAGGGGGGGCATATCCCCCTCCCCCCCCCATTGACCAGTCAGTGACCGGGGGGTTCCCCCCGCGGCCAATCTCACCGACTGCTCTCTGCGGCCACTTCCAGGAGCATCGCTCCCTGGCTGGCGTTTGCAGGGAGGGCACTGGCACTCCCATCTGCCCCACCTGCCCATTGCCTAAGTGGGGAGTACAGCCTGTCAGGGGGTGTACCAGCACTTGTGGGGGGGGAGGTGCATGTGCACCCCTACGCATCACCACTGCTTTTTGCTGCCCCCATGGTAAGGTACTTAGCTGGTTGAATTAGAAGCAGGGATCCTAGTTTTCTCCGATTTAAAAACATCCCCAATTTTTGGTTAAAAAAAAAAAAGTAACCCCAAATCCACATTTTTCCATGATTAAAATGAAACATCAGTATTTGTTTTTGTTTGTTTGTTGTGTTTCATTCAAATCACAGCAAAATGCAGATTTAGGGTTACTTTTTTTTAACTGAACATTTTGGGATTTTTTTAAGTCGGAGAAAACCAAGATCCCTGGTTATAAGACTGAAAATTGTTTTGTTAAAGGCTGAAGACAAAATTCCAGTAGAGCTAGTTACCAGAACTGGGAAAGGAACTGTCTCGTTTCTCCTCTCAGTAACTCCCAAATGGTATCCGGGCTGCATGGAGGAGGAAGCCACCTGACTTGGAAGCAGAGAGAACAAAAGCCATATATGAGCTCTTGTTCTCCTACCACTTGTTTTCTCTAGCTCAAAGGTGTTGCCACAGTTCTAGAGTTCACAGCTTCATGCAAGTCAGCAGATTGAATTGGGGCTTGAAGTAGACTTGGGGATACCCAAGAAAGCTTAAGATAAATCTACTAAAGATGCCTGCAAGTTTAAAGCTTGTTAAATCCCTGCATGTATAGCATTCAGCCATGCAGTGAGTAAATCCTCCTTCGAGTTTCTAAATCACCCAGATGAGAAGTTGAGAACAGCTTTTTAAGTACTAAGGTACAGCAGTTGCTGACCTCTATGCAGAAGTATTGGAAAGGCTATTAGGACCCTGTCCAGGCTCAATCTATCTATTCTGTCCAAACATTTTAGACTGTGTTATCATTGTTTTCTTCTCCCTCCCTTACAGGTAGATAATTTAATAAGAAACTACCAATTATTTTATGTTGGACAAAGCACAAGGGATGTTGGTTATTGGTTGTTTTATGTTAGGAACTAGTGTCACACACCACAGAAACAGTTTGTTCTCCAAAGAAGCATTAGACAAGTTGTTATGCCGTTGGTTAAATGTGTGGTTCTTCTTACAAATGTATGGGAAGATATTCCCTGAGCCATGAAACTTCTGCTGAGAAATCTGTCCCCTATGTTTTAAGTTCTGCTTTTTTGTGGTGTTTTTTAATAACTGATAGGTTGGTGGTGCCTGACCAACCTGGTTAAGCAGTCGGCAGAGATTGGGGATATTAAAAGTAGTCCATGTAGATTTGGCTCTTTGTTACTGGCTAGGAAGAAGTCGAGTCTGTTGATCAAAAGTCTTGCATCATTAACAGGCGTTTACAGAGCTAAGCAATTTGGGTAACTAGAAATTGTGTCCAGTTAGAAGGATTGTTGTGTGTCCCCCCCTCCTAGGAAAGGTGTAACTTCATTTTTTTTTTTTTTTTACAGCATTATAGCAACAAGTTGTTTTCAAGGCTTTAAGCAAGTGTATCATAACAGATCCATATCTAAATATCCATACACATTATGAACAATCAGTAGAAAGTTCCAGGTAAGCAAAAGCATTAGATTCTTGGCAAGCTAGAGTTGGTTGTGACAGCAGAAAAGATTGGATGAGTTCATTTTTTTTCAGTCAGATTATTTACCAGTACTTTAAATTATTTTAAATATACATGAAAAAAATCTGCAGATTCCAACAGTTATTTAAAATGGTAATTTGGAATGAGAGTTTACTTGGTGCCTTAGACACAACTTTAGTCTGGAAAATATTTATTTTTGTTTTACCCATCTTACTTTGTCTGATTGAATTGCCATAGCATGGAGAAGTGCTAACTGAGATTAAGATTGCATTATACTACATACTTTACATCAGTTTTTTAGATGTCTTTTAACTAAAGTACTACCTGTCAACACTGAAAATATAAGGAGGTTACTTGAAATCTATATGGGGTGGGTTTTTTTAAACTGAATCAGAATTATTTTGAGGACTTCGCCCTCAAAGAAAGCTTACACAATATCCTCAGAAGATGGGTCTGGGGGAAAAAAAATCATAGCTTGATTGGACACCAGAAAACAGAGACATTGGCTTTGTGGCTCTTAAGTGATCTCTTACCTCTTCCCTTGCCAACATCTTTCCTCCCTGGGTGATAACAGCCCACTTAACCTTTCAGAATGGTCAAATTCCTCATCATAATGAAGTTAAACAACTGTTCTAACTTGTACTAAGCTTAGATTATGACTGTTTTTGTTTCTTTTCCAGACCTGCTGACAGGCGTTTTGAAGCCTGAAAGCTTGTCTTCTGTCTCTCCCAGCTGTACAGTTTGGTCCGATAAAAGATATTACCTCACCTTACAACTCTTACTTCATACGTAAAGCTGGGATGATCTAGTTGGTGCTGGTCCTGCTTTGAGCAGGGGTTGGACTAGATGACCTCCTGAGGTCCCTTCCAACCCTATTTTCTATGATTCTATGAACTATAAGATAGTTCTTGATCCAAAGTGCTTACAATCAACATAGACAAGAAATAAGTTAGGAAGGAAGTTCTCACTTTAAGTGGGGGTGTTGAAGCACAGTGGTCACTTGGTAGAGCCAGGAGCTGGCCTAAGTCACTGAGGCCTAGTTCAGACCTTAACCACAATGCTGTCATTCTTCTTGCTGGTCAGTGCTTCAAGGGAGTCAGAAAAATGTGTAGCCTTGCTTCTGTTTTAAAAATGACCCCATGTACACTTCACAAATGACCATTTCAAGCAGTGTACCTACACAGCTGACATAGACAGGAGTTGATTTGGATAATTTGATGATTGATAATTTGGATGATTTGATTTGGATGATTTGGATAAAAGATTTAAAAAAACAAACAACAAAACCACAACAAAACAAAACAAAAATACCTGTTCTTGATACTGTGTTAGGCAACGTGCATTAAGGGTGGCCTCAAACAAACTGGAACAGCAGTTTCCAAACTGTGGGTTGCAACCCCAAATGGGGTTGCAACATCAGTGGATGGGGTCGCAAGGGTTGGGAGCCATGGTTTTGGAGTGAGCAGACATGCTGAGGAAATGGGACTGTAAATGGGGTCATGCTGAGGAAAAGTTTGGGAAACACTGAACTAATATGTCTCAAAATTGCTGCTTATGCATTGTAGAAATCATGAAAGATAATGTATAGTGAAGTGTATTGCTTAACTGACTCCCCTTTAATGTTAATTTAGAATTATTATTAGAATTAGAATTCTAATTTAACATAGAATTATTTTTAAAAGTGTGTTGGTGGGGCATATCCTTAAACAGAGCAGCCCACATTAATTGCTGCTTCAGAGGAAAGAAATCACAATCAAGAGATCGAATGTATTTGGTGTAAACAGAGGAATTGACAAATGTTCTTTCTATTTTTTGCTGTTCATAACAATGCAGGTGACATTTAAGTTATTGCAAACAAAGCTTCCTCCAAACACGTTTCAGCGAAAGATTTTAATGCCAGTCGAATCACCATCAGAATATCGGGAATTAAGGAGAAATCATTCAGTAGTTCATACCTCTTGGATTTTCTTTGTTAAAAAATGCAAGTTCTGGGACATCTGTCTGATCAAAAAAGAGGCAGCATTTTTATAACTAGACACATTTTGAGCTCACCATGCAAAGGTTAGCATAAGGGTGTGGACGAGAAGCTTTTTTAAATGTTTCCAAGTGAAAAGGACTTTGGAAACATTTACAGAAGGAATTGTTTCAACCAGGAGATGAAGTGCACAGCCCTTGTGGTACCCTTCCCCACCCCTAGGTGGAATATTTTAAATTCACTCCTTTGGAGCAGCAGAAGTTCCCCCCAGCCCTGCTGCCACGATCCAGCTATCCAGCCTCAGTCCCATCTACCTCTCTATTCCCCCTCTATCTCTCCACTCCTCCCCGACCAGATTGGAGAAACATCGGTGCTGCCCCTCTCCTTCCTTCCCCAAGTCCAAGACCATCTGGGACCTGGCAGCTACACAGTTCTACAGGCTGTCACTCAGCCTGTACTGTGCACCCTGTTTTCCTTTCCTCTTCTTCCCCTCAATGAACAGGATGTGTGGGAAGAGTTGAGTACTGTGAAATTTTGGACTCAAAAGAGTTCCCATTTTGATATCAGTCTCTTAAACTTATGTTTTTCCCTTTCTTTTTTTATCAGTGTTACCTTCCAGAGCTTCTGGCCAGGCCCAAGTAACATGTAAACACGAGTTTCAAAAGCTTAGACTGCAGTAAAAGTCATGTCAACACGAGGGGGTTATACTAGCTCAATTAATTTATTTAAAAATGCACCTCTAGTGTAAAGGGTGTAACTTGTATGGGACAGACTTTGATTAACCAGACTGATGGATTTACATATGCATGACATTCATCATGGGTAAAAGAGCAGGATTTTTTTTTGAACCTCTAAAGGTGGTACTTAAGGAGAATATTGATTGATGTTCATGTCCTTTTGGGACAGAAAGAAACATTAGCCCCCACTGCTATTTTAAAATGAATGTGTAGTGCTGTCTTAATGAGCAAACATCATTCCAAGGAAATAACCATCGTTTTAAAAGCAGAAAATCTCATCACAAAAGGAGAGTGCTAGAGCTACTGGTATCAAATTAATCTGTCACTTAAGCTTTGTGTACACTAGGAAAATTACCCATTACTGACAATGGGTGTCAGCAGCACAGGCAGCCAGACTAGTGATGAATACTCTTTAAGTGCAAGTTCCTATCAGCAGTAGGGAGCATTTGTAGCACAAACGAGGCAAACTGAGTTCAACACTTCTTCAAAAAAAAAAAACCTTGGCTAAAATAAACTGCTTCTAAATCAATCTATCCTTCATCTCCATTGGCCATGTGTATCCCTGGCTGACACTGCTGTTAGCAATGGCTAAATCTTGACAAAGGATTTTGTCAAAATCAAACATTGATCCTTTGTCAAAACTCATTTGATCTTGTATCTTGACCAGACTTTTCTCCCCCATAAGGTTTCCTGCTGATACCAGTGAAAACTCTTGTATAGACAAGGGGGGCTAGCTGCTATTGCTTTTTTTTTCTTTTTAAACCACCTGGTCTACAGCTGCTCTAAGCACCTGGGAAATTTTTGGGAAAGAATCTGCTATAGATTCAATTATAGAAGCAGATTAATCCTGCTTTATTAACAGATTATTATTATTTTTTTTTTTAGGATTAGCAACATTATATGTTTTTTAAAGTTGTAATCAGTCTTCATATTTACTTCTTAGTATTTTACCATATGAGCAATTAAATAAGATGGTTCTGTTTCATTTTTGGTCATGATCAGTTTCACCTTCAGGTTATCAGTTGCCCTATATAATGCTTCTCTTTTAGTATTCACAGGGGTATGCTATTCCAAGCTCCCCTTAGCTTTTTGAGCGGGCAGGGGGCAGAGGGGGAGAATCATTCTTTTATTAATAAAATTATCTTCTATTTATATTAAGTTTTGTAAAATTTGTTTCCCTTTTTTAGAAAACAAAATAGTGAGCCAGGACTAGAATATACTCTAAGCTCCTTCAAACCAGTTAATCACCCTTGGAGAAGTTATTTAGTGCTGAAAGTCAATAATAAAAGTGAAATGAATTTTATTTAAAGGGACAGTTAATTTCTTCAGGGGAAAAATATATATAAAGTAGCAAAACTGGCCAAACTCTTCATTTAATACTATTTTACCATTTGGTTTGGTCTCAGTAGCTTGGGAAAAAATCTGGGATAGTTTGGTTGTATCCTCTTACTTCACCAAGCATGACAACAAAATAGTAACCCTTCTGCAGATTTGTTTGGTTTCTGCATTTGTGGTTCAGGGGAAAATCAGGTGTATGGTTTGAAGACATTTTTACAGACTGACATGGACATTGAGTTAAGAGGAGTTGTAGAGCTCTGATAGGGAGTGAATTCTTAGCATGCTATTTTCCATCTTCCCTTTCAATCTGTACCTTGAAAAGGGTTTTTGCAGGCATTGATATTATCTAGGTTCTGATTACACTGTGGTGTTCTAAAGAAATAGTTTTAGCAGTTTAGTACCATGCGGGCTTATAGAAAATCATAATTCAGGGTGGGCAAAATACAGCCCAGGGGCCAGATCTGGCCCACCAAATGACTGTATCCGGTCCACGGCTGTTCTGCTGAAGGAGAATTGTATTCAGCCCACAGTTGCCTTGGCTTTTGGCGCCTCTCACCCTTCCCCCTTCCCAGTGCTGGCTGACTGCAGCAGCAGCCACTCCCCTCCCCAGTCCAGCCTGGTCCTATCCTGCCTCCCCAGCCTCCTGTAGGCTTCATGGGTTGGAGCACCAAGCTCCAAGCCAGGCTTCTGCCTGGCGAGTCTGTTTATGCAGAGCTCTGATTCTGTGTCTGCTCAAAGACCTGACAGCCCAGTGCCTAGCAAGTTGAAGCTTAAGTAAGGTTCTTCCCACTGGCAGGGGAGAGGGCACAGTGGGGAGAGGGCCAGGAGATGTGGGTTATCCAGGCTTGGCCAGGCCAGGACCTGATAGGGCACGGGTGTTGCTAACATGATGCTGTGCTGTCTTCCCACATGCTGCTTCAGGCTACAGCATGCGGGTGCAGCTGAAGCAGCTGGTGCAGTTCCTGCCCAACACCAAGCAGCTGGGTTGGGCAGGAGCTGTGTCGGGTGCACCCACATGGCCCAGAGCCATGCAGAGGAACACAGCACGGCACTGGCCCAGCCTGGCCTTGCCGCATTCCAGGGATTTGGGGTGGGGAAGGGTGTGCAGGGAGAAGGGGACCGGGAGCCACGAGTTATCCAAGCCCAGCTGGGCTGGTGCCATGCTGTTTTCCCCCCTTCTCTCTGCACCCGTCCCCTGCCCAGAGTCCCCAGCACACAGCTGGGTCCGGCAGGAGCTGCTCCAGCTGCACCCATGTGACCCAAGGTGGTGCACAGGAACGTAGCACAGCACCAAGCTGGCCCAGGGACTCGGGGCAAGGGAGGGGGGGCAGGGAGAAGCGAGGAACCTAACCTTTGTGCACTCATTTCTCTGCCCTTAGAACAGGGGTGGGCAATTATATGGGCTGGAGGGCCACTTGGGCAGTTTTGCTGAGCTGTTTGGGAGGGTGGGGAGGAGTGGTGCTGATGCAGCCTGTGACAGCTCACCAAAACTCGCTAAGTGGCCCTCCAGCCTAAATAATTGTCCACCCCTGTCATAACGTAGAAGTTCTAAAACGTTAGTATTCAACACTAAAGTAGTACCAGTGTCTGTGCTCTTGGACAGGCCCAAGAACAGACACGTTGTTGTCCTAAGGAATTTATCATCCAAAAATAAAAGCAGCCTTAAAATACCCTCACACACTGAAGTAGAGTTAATGCAGTTTAGCAATGACATGTGGGCATGCACCTGTACATCCAGCTTCATGACCAAGATGGTTCTGCCTTTGGTGCCACAGAATTGCATATTCTGCACACAGCTTCCCCCTGAGAAGGTAGTGTTGCAGAATTAGTGGAATGGAAATGTCACCTCAGAAAAATGTTGATTATGAGCTGCACTTCATACAGCTGGCTATTGCATTACTGTGACATTGTTTTTGAGTTTTTTTTTAAATATAGTAATTAGCATCTATGCAGGGTTCTCTAACAGATAGGATAAGCAGTTAAATAGCAATTTTCTAAAGGTGCTTATCTTGCTAGAAGTGGTTAAGAGGATACAAGGAGGAACATATGTCTAAATGTCATACAAATCACATTTTGAAGTACAATGCAATACTACTACAGGATCAGGCCAACTTGGTATAGTTAGCTTGTCAGCTGTATGCATGGAGTTCCACAAGCAGCGGTTATAAAAACTGCTGATCTTGCTGTTGGTTTATTTTTCAACCAAAGCACTGGCTACCTGCTGTTCCAATAGCCTTTCCTCTCTAGTAAACAGATGGTCCCAAGTTGGCTGCCCTTACCATGGTTTAGATTCACCAGCAAGTCAGTATTATCAAGCTGTCAAAGGACCCATCTGCCCTGAGCAGCTGTCCTGGCATTTGCCTGCATGTGTGGTGGGAACCTAAGCATTTCACAAATCTCAGGCATATAAAACTTTTTATTTTTGTTTTACTTAGGGGGTTGGAATTTGTGCCATCTGCCTCTTGTGTTTAATCAAAGGGATATTAACAGTCTTGCACATTAAATTGCCGCTAAAGTTATTGAAAAGAATTCACTTTCTTAGATGCACTGACCTAGTATGGAGAGCTTATCTCAGATATTGTCTATCTTTCCTTGCAATAATGTTTTTTAAGAGTTGTAGATTCAGATGGGAGGGCAGGCAGATAAGATACAAACACAGAATCCGAGAGCTGGGAATTCTGGTGGATTAATCCCCGTTCTTTCACTGACTCACTGTAAGACATTATCCAAGGTCTTTATTCTCTCTGACTCAGTTTCTTCATTTTTAAAAATGGAATGATGATGCGTGCTAGTCTTGCTTGGTGGATGTGAAGATTCATGCATTATTTTTTCCTAAACTATTGAAGATTAAAAGTACTTTATTAATCATGTTGACTATTAATACAATAAGATGATACATTCTGTCCTTACTTTGCAACGTCATATATTGCATATGTTGTCTGTGTTGAACCTCACTGTTTCCAATGCATGCATGCACAAGAAATAATTGGCTTGCTGTTCCCCACACATATGGACTAGCAGACCCAAGCTTCCAACAATTGATCTCTTAGCCCTAAATTTCCCATTTTACGAAGAGTCTCCTGAGGTCCCTTCTAACCCTAATTTTCTATGATTTTGTGAGAGCAGATGTTCTTTTTGTTTTATTGTCTCTTAAAAAAATTAGGTTCTAGGTGTTCAGATTAACTTTTTAAAGGAATTAAGGTATAAAATAAAATCTTACAGGTCCCCAACCCAGTAAACCACCTGTTGAATACCTTTCACTATTTCAGGCTTTCCTTTAAAATCTCTGGGTAGTAGATATGCTCCATGTTACTACCACATTCTCTTATTTTTTGTGGTATTATTCTCATGGGAAAACAGTGCATCATAAAATAATAAGTTAAAAATATTAAAAACCTGTCCTTTAGGGTTTCCAGCTACTAGCAACTTTAAATAAAAGCCACTATTTATTTTGCAGATTTGTTTTCCCTTAGTTTAAACCGATACAGCTTCTGCTGTCTGATTTCACCTTTTGTGAATGCAAGACTGGATAATAAGATTTTCTCCCAAATGAGTGATTTAGGGTACATAACTAAGAATATACAAATAGGCCTGCTTTTCAGAAAGTGCAGAACATTTATGGAAGCTAGATCCAGGAAAGTTGTCTCAGCTTGGACACTCAAAATTTCTAGTTTTGAAAAAGTAAAGCCACAAAAATTAATTAAGCTAATTTTCAAAACTGTCCAGCATCCAGCAGTTTGTGCTGAAGCCAGGATCACATCACTTATATAGGTGCCTGATTCTGAATTTGGGAACATAGTTTTAGACAGTATTTTTTTTAAATATATCATATTTTAAAGGAAGACAAATTGTATTTGACATGGAATACATGCTCAAGTTTTTAAATCTTGGTTAAAAAGCACATTTGTTACTGAAAAGTCTGTACAATTAATACAATTAAATGAATTGTTTAAAACTCAGGTATAGTTATATCCTATATTTGAGTGAACCCTATATACTCATTTCCCCTTACAAGCAGTGAGCTTTAAAAAAAGAGGGTATAAATTAGACATGGCCAGGCACTCAGAGGTGGCATGAACTGGATCAAGAGTAGCCTGTTTCCCCCGTCTGTCTTGCCTGAACCAAGGATTCACAGCCTTGTAAGGGGAACTGGCAAGCCCCACGTATAGAAGGTACTCATGGTGAGGTCTTAGTCAGACCGAGGAATTTTTTCCTCCCTCTCTTGTTTTTGCATCTATTTCCCGCTTTACTTTTACAGTTCCTGTCGACATTCTGTGCCACATCTAACTTCTCTCTGAGCACGAAGGATTATATTTTCATAAATGACCAGTGATTTTTCTAGGGCCAATTTGAAACACCTTAGGCTTTTCAGTGAGGGGGTTCTATGCATTTTCTGAAAACCAGTCCCATTTAAAACATCTCAAATTGGGCATCCACAATCATTATGCACTTGGGAAATTTTAGGGCAAAGGATACAGTTACACCCTTGAGGTACTGCTAAGAGGAAATGCTGCCGCTCCTTCTCTTTAAAAAATTCACAGTGCAATGTGTTTGTGTGGAGATGGGTACACAGGGAACTGGGGTTTGATCTCGCTACCAGCAGCATTACATCTGTTGCAAAAAAATGATTCCCAATCCTCCCCCATTCATTCCCTTATTTTTTTCACAAATATGAAGTTGAACATTTCTTACAGGAGAATTTGTTGCATTCCT
>NW_005842191.1:1423719-1438346 GCF_000455745.1 Alligator sinensis
GTTAATGACCAGCTTTGTGCTCTGAAGTCACTTTGTATGAAAATCCTTTTTGTAAGTACAGTACTTGCAAACTGAAGTCTGGGTGATATTCTCTCTGAATTCTACTAACATGCTTCTTCACACAACATCTGACTCGGGATGATGGGCTCTCATCATGTCTCCTCAGCAATACATCTTTCCTTTGGAGTGCCATATCCTACAACAATTACTGTAACATTATTTTGCATTTACTAACAAAAGTGATTGCACAAGTGTGATCCTACTGTGGTTTGTTTTAAGGCATTGTCTTTAT
The DNA here is from genome assembly GCF_000455745.1 of Alligator sinensis. Classification (NCBI taxonomy): domain Eukaryota; kingdom Metazoa; phylum Chordata; order Crocodylia; family Alligatoridae; genus Alligator; species Alligator sinensis. The sequence goes on from NW_005842191.1 coordinate 1,424,012, forward strand.
ATCAGTTCTTCAGTTGTACAAGCCAGCCATTAAATCCAGAAAGAACTACTGCAGGCCCCAGTTCTTGCTGCTCAAAGTATTAGAGGGCAGTTGTGTTTGTAGAGAGAGAGTCAGATTTCCCTTCTCTCTCAGGTGCTTTTCTAGGCAGGGCTGTTAAGAATTTACCTTGCACCTTCCTTATTTTGGAAATCCCCTTTTTTTGAGGGACTATGATTTGCACATCTGCCTCAAGCACAGCAATCATCTCTGAGTAATAAACTACTGTATAGGAAATCTCACTGATGACTAACTGGGAAGATTAAAACAAACCAAGGAGAGAAAAGCAACACTCTGCTATTGTTCTGGAAATCCCCCTTTCACCACTGCTAAACAGCAGTTTAACTAAAACCTTTAACATATAATCACAGTACTGAAGACTGGTCCCTTGAAATTGCTACTGCATTTAGTGCATGTTCAGTAAACTCCCACATTTGGTATAGTGGATCTAAGGACAAACCTTGTTCTGGTAAGGCTCCTGTACTTTTATTTCAGTTAGGAACTAGAAATTCCTGTTTTTCAGGCTCCCCACTGCCTGCCAAAAATGTGACAGTCCTAGGACAAGCTGTGCCAGGGGAGAGTGGTATGGGATTTGAGATGATATAGGGGATTTCTTCTTTGGTTGATGTCTGGTATTAAGCCTCTTCCCCCACCCACCATCAGCATCCAGTAAAATTGTATTTCTGGCTCTTGGTTTGCTGTCTTGGGAGTTACTAAGGTTCCAAAACTTGGCACTTGCATAAAGCTCCTTAAAAACATCAATACTCTTATGGGATAGATGAGTATGTCCTAATTTTAAAATACTGAAGCATTAAACAAGCACAGACATTAGCCCAGGAACAGAGTGAAATTCTAGCCCCACTGAAATCTGCAGCAAAATGCCCATAGATTCATTGGGGTTAGAACTCCTCCATTGAGCCTTACCATCAAGATCAGAATTCCTGGCTCCCCATTTTGTAATCTGATTGCTAACTCATGCCTCTGTATCAATGAACTTCAAAGGATAGCAGTAACACCAAAGTAATCTCCTGTTTCTTTTTCAATAAAGCAGGGGCAGTTCAAAGTGTGCAATCACTTAGAGGCTTTTCATAACTTCACTACCACCATTTTGCCAATCCAGCCCTAAATAAGCACTGTTGAATTCATACTAATGGAGCAACTCCTGGATGGAGATGCAAGAGCTTAGAAACTAACAAGTGGCATGCTGCAACACCTGCACAACCCAGATTTATAAAGTCAGCAGATCAAACATGCGAAAGTCCGTATGTGGAGCAAGATGACAAAGGACATACAGAACAACTGGTGCTTGTCTTTAGAGGAATATAAATGAGTACAAACCAGAAATGCAGCATGCTCAGTTCTGTTCAGGGAGGGTGTACCTGAACAATCCTGCCTAGTTAATGCTTCAGTCAGTGGCTCAGGCACTTATCTTGCCACCTAGCCAAAGATGAACCACATTGCAGTTCTGATATGGCTTCTCAGTACACTTCAGGCAGTTACAACAGCCTTCCTTTTCATGGCAGCTCCAATTGAGATGGATGCAATTCCTGTGTAGTTTGCATATGGCACTGGACAGTAGACATTGTCTGAACAGGAACAAAACACTTCCTTAAGATGTCCTCAGATACTTTTAATAAGTAGCTTGCATAACACGCATTACACTGTGTGGTCATTCTTTCCAGAAAAAAAAGTACAAACAATGTGACAGGCTTTGCCTCTCTAGCCTTGCAGCCTCTTGTACAGTATGAAATATTCTAGCCTTGCAGCCTATTCTGCAATTTGAACTACTGGTAGTAGTGAAATGAGGAAGGTGCTCTTTTATTTTAACCTGTTACATTTCAGGACTTTGCTAAGTAACTCCTTCCTTGTTAGAAAACCCCTATTTGTATGACATAAAACTGAATTTTGAAAAGCAGTTTGTCTAGATAAGCCTTTGTAAAACTGATAAGTATTTCTGTCTTTGAATATCATCAGATATTAACACTCACTACATCCATGCTTGCTAGGTAAATTTTAATCCTGTTTTCATTGACAGAAATATTTAGATATATAGGATGTGATCTGGACAGTTCTCAGCACCTATTTTGGGAACTAGACATGCAAAAGACCTCAGCAAAGGGGAATTTCATAGGTTTCATAAACAATAGGGCTGGAAGGGACCTCGGAAGATCATCGAGTCCAGCCCCCTGCCCAAAAGGCAGGAAGTCAACTGGGGTCATAGGATCCCAGCAAGATAAGCATCCAATTTACTCTTGAAGGTGTTCAATGTAGGTGCTTGAACCACCTCCGATGGCAGGCTATTCCAGACCTTGGGGGCTCGGACCATAAAGAAATTCTTCCTTATGGCCAGCCTGAAACAGTACAGGAGGAGTTTATAACCGTTCCACCTCGTCATCCCTTGGGGCGCTCTGTTGAACAATTGTTCCCCCAGATCCCAGTGAGCACCCCTGATAAACTTATAGGTGGCCATCAGATCACCCCTGAGCCTGTGCTTTTCCAGGCTAAAGAGCCCCATAGCTCTCAGCCTGTCGTAAGGTCTGTTTTCCTGACCTCTGTTCATGCGCATGACTTTCCTCTGCACTCTCTCAAGCTTCTCCACATTTTTTGAATTGTGGGGCCCAAAACTGGACGCAGTACTCCAGCTGCGGCCTCACCAGGGCCGAGTACAAGGGATTTCAAGGATTAGAACTCTCTTGGAAATCTGGCCCTTTTTTTAGGTCTCTAAATGGGGACAGGGAACTCTTCTTTTTTTCTCTCTCTCGCTCGCTCTCTCTCTTTTTTTAAACTTACCCACTGCTAGTTTGCTTTTAAAGAGGAGCTGAATATTTTAAACCTGAGGTTTGTGTTCAAGAAAGTGTGCTGCAAAGCCAGTCAAGAACTCGAAGTGGTCCACTCTTTCTGCTTGTAGAACCACAGTCCTACTCCTATAATGAACATTTGGAAATATGAACAGCTGCCTAACTACTTGAAGCTATCTTTGTCCATGTAAAAAATGTGCTCTCTGCTTCCCAATGGAAGCCCTATCTGCCCTGTATTCCCAAAGAAAGGAGCAGAGCAGGAGACTTCCTTAGAAAAACAGTGCAAGCCCTTGAAGTTAACCAGTTCATAAAAAGTTAGTGCCACAAAGATGTGGATGCTTGATCCATAATACAGTGTACTCTAGTACTTCAAACCATGTGGAATCTGCCTGCTACTGTCTGTAGCGTGTGCTTGTGGTTCTTGGTTTTGTTGCATTAAAACGTAATATGGCGAAACTGGTTTTGATAGGCCGGGGCTATTTATAATGAAAACATAAGGCATCTTCTGTGGGTACATGGACTCACAGTAAACAGGGACACTGCAGGACTCCAAAGTGGAGATCACTGCTGAATAGGTTCAGTGTTCATTATTGTGCAGCTGCATTAACTGTGGTTGGTTTTCCTCTGTACTGGCAAGTGGGGAAATGTTTTGGTAGATAGGGATTCCTTTGAAAGTGTGTGTAGGCTTACTTTGTGTAAAGCGCGTAGCTAATCTTATCTAAAGGTAAGGGAGGTTTATACCGCATGTCAGGTGCTGATTTGCTGGTTATCTTTCTTGTTGTGGTCTGCTGGCCTGTCTTTTCTGTAGTTTGGTCCTCTAGCCACAAGGTGAAGCTGTTCTTCGTGACTTAAATAGTTCCCCTTCCCTAAGGTTGCCCCTCCTGTTCTCTCCATTGATCTCCCTGCTGGCCCCGTTGTTTTGTAGCACAGCAGCGGCCACAGAGCAGCTGGGAGATTGGTGCCAAGAGGAAGGAAGTGACTAGTGTCAGCCTTCACCTTTTCTCCCCCATCCCTTCTGCATCAGGAGTCCAGCTCCTGATTTGCATCTAGCAGCAAGGATGCTTATCAAAGCCTCTGGAGAAGGGTGAACTTTACAGACGGTCTTCTTCCTCTCTCACTTCTCTCTCTCAAATCCCAGGGGGATTCCCAGGGGGGTCCCAGGAGAGGCCACAAAACAGTTGCAGCCCCAGTGAAGGGACATAAGGCATCTGCAAAAAACGACATGGTATATGGGAGCAATGTCATTATGAGGCTTGATTTCCTACCCTCCCCACCCCCCAACTTCAAGGAGACCTAAGGAGATGGGAATATGAAAGCTTGGGATGGAGGAGAGATGTGGAAGAGGGCTTTATGCCAGGCCAGTTCAGTTCAAATGCTCCCCTGGCCGTTCAGGGACCTGGTCTCTCTTGTAATAATTGTGCTAAAGTGAAACCTTTGTTTTCCCACATCGGCCTTCAGTGGTAACTGTCCAAAAATAACTGTTCTCTTGCACATTTGGTGCCAGAGTAGGTATTCCATAGGGGCCTCTAACATCTGAGTGCTACTGTTTTATGTGCCAGCTAAACGCGAACTAATGTCATCTGAGATCACGGTGTCAAGGGGCTCCACACTGAATGGCAGTGGTTTATAGAGTCTCCCTTCAGATATGCTGCCTACCTTGATTTATAATACTCACTTTTCTTTTCCCCCCCCAACACTGGCATCCCTTACAGATAAGGACTTTGGTGGCTGACAGCAAGTAAAACAAAAAAGAGCTGTCAATGATCATATTTATTGGTGACCTACTTAAAATCCTCTTTCATCCTCTTTTAATGTGTGTGCTAAACTACGGCTTGGTGGTCTCTTGGGGATTGTTAGCAGAATGATAATGAACACAAAATATGGACCCTCGTTTGTTTAACAATAGTTTATGAACAGAAGCATTTTATTTTTTATTACATCATTTTAAGCTTTTTTAGTTGCATCTCATTCTGTTCTGTCTCACTGCTCAGCAGCCTTTGTAGTCTGATTGCAAACAGTGCTGATACTTCAGGAGATGCCATTAAAACATGGGGTGTCTTAATCTTTTCAGCTGAAGAAAATTAAGCTTCCAGTATCTACTGTATTGGGAGAGAATATAGTAGCAGTAGTGGCTAACACCCAACCCAAGGTATTTCTGGTCGTCACTTTTATGAAAAGATTGCAGGCAGAGGTGGTTGTGAAACAATATTTTAAAGGTTTTGCAGTACCCTCAAAACAGTATTGTATAAAAGGACATGGTCAAGGAGAGTAGGCCAAAAAAATCCAGCCTTCCTGCTGCAATGAAAGCTCGTGAGATCAGGGTTGCTTGTATCAATTTCTTCTCTTTACCCTCACAAGCATGTTTCTCACTGTACATATTCTGTCCAACAAAAGCTGGACTCTCCTAGTCAGTTAACTGTCCATAAAGAAAACTGAAGTGGCTGAGCACAATGAAGGAAATAATTCTGTATTTGGTTCTGGGAGGGGAGAAGAGTGGGGAGAGGGAGAGTTGCCTCTGTGTGTGGGGGGGGGGGAGGGGTGCATATGTGCTCTAGCTAAACCATACATTAATTTGGATAAATCATGACAAATGCTTAAAGGTCTTATTTTGAGTAAATTGGCCTTCTCTTCAAAATAAGTGGCTCAACAGGGTGTTGTCAACATCTCCATGCATGCAATTTTTCAAGGTAGCACAGCCACTTGGCTTGCTCCAAATATGCCATTATTTTCAAGAAATAATACAGAGAGATTTTTTTTTTCAGTGACTGTAAAATGTTTCACCTGAGTTCTGTTGAGAATAAATGCTTTCCCAAAGCACTGATCAAAACAGCGCATCTAAACAGATGTTTAAAAAAAATGAAACATAGAAAAAAAATCACCACTGCATAGTTTCTGCATCCCATGGCACCCAGAAACCCTGTAGTGATGGATCTAGGCAGTTTTATTATCATCATTAGACACATGCGTAATAGAAATATGAAAATATGTGGTCCAGACAGTCACTTTTCTTACCAAGCCCTTCACACTAGATATTTGTTTCTCCCACACCCCCACAGATGTGTGACAGAGTAGTATAGCTTTTCCCACCCCTCCCACAGATAGCCCTGGATCACTGCAATTTACTGGGCTATGGATGACAAAATGTGGTTCCCTTATTGACCTGCAGGAGGCTGCAGTAACAGTGGAGGTAAATGGAGCTGAGATGAAGCGGGTGCAAATGTGTAACTAAAATAATTAGTTAGCATATACCTCTAAAATGATGGGGGTATCATCTAAAGCAGTTGTATTCATTTCCAGGCTCTGAGGCACCAGCTTAATCCTGGGACCTCCTGTAGGTGACTTTGTGCATTTCCCCCAGAGCAGTGAAGAAGAGCTGGCAGGCAAAGCAAATAAACATGAAAATAATTTCACACCATCCAAACTGTATACTGCTGACTCACTGGAAGGTGGGGCATCTCTTTGGAGCAGCTTCCCCTTCTGACAACACCTTCAGATGTTGTATAGACCCTGCTGTGTGGAAAGAGATAATGTGATTTGTCTCAGTAGCAAAAATGTTGAGTTAGATGTCGTCAGGGTCAGAGCCAGGGTGATGGAGTCAAGGCAAGTGTGCCACTTTCTAGGCTTCATCACAGTAATTATTTCTCCCTGGGGCAGCATTAGTGTGGCATCCACAAAGTGACAAGAAGCAAAATGGAGGTTTGGACTGCAGTATCTCTCCGCAGAGTTTCAGCCCCAGCCTGATTTATTTCCTTCTGAAGGAAGGGAAATCATGCTTTCGATTCTGCCGTGTTCCTTTGAGTTGATTTGATCAAGACTAGATTAATTAAGCCTCCTTAAAAGCACAGAGCAAACAGAAATCAGCACCAGGCATAGAAAGCCATTTCAACTTAATTGACCACACGTTCCTGGCTAGAGCGCAATGGCATCAATTATTGTGCTGCTAGCCATTAGCAAGATAGGTCATGGGTATAACGGAGAAGACATCACCATTATATATTGAGTCAGGTGACTGTATGCCCCCTAAAAAAATGTCATGTAGCATATTTAACATTTAGAAAGGGGTTATTTGGCATTGTTGAGCAGGACTGTCTTATCTCCCTGGTCATCTTTTATTTTCACTTAATCTTCTTGAGCCTCTGGTTCAGATTAATATCCTCAGTCCACAGGGTGCCTTGCGTGAAGTGTGGTTTTTTTAACATATAAATGGCATAATATATCAGTTAAAAGAGATACAGTAATTCTTAGGTGGAAAGGTTGGCCAACAAATTAATTTAAACAGAATAATTAGATTCCAAATTAAAAGCACAAAAAAGATTTTTTTCCCTTTTTCTTCATCCTTTTCTGTGCTTAGCAGACAAGCTTTTATTGGTGGAGGAGAACATGTTCCTTCTTTCCTATCACACAAGTGTATCTGCTGGGGAACTCTCGAGGCAGTTTAAAGGAGAGAAATTAAAATGACCCTATCTCCTTGTGCTGCATTCTGGGATCAGTCCCATCAGGATACACTTTTCTCTTAGGTATCTGAATGTATTATACATACCTTTGCCCGAGGTATGTATGTTGCCTTCACAGACTAAATATCATTAAGTCTGAGAGGGGTAGATAGCCATGTTAGTCTTGAGTGAAGCAGAAGGCAGGATAGAGTGGCACCTTATAGTCTAATTCAGAGAGGCATAAACACTTGTAAGCAACAGTTTAATTTGTCAGATGCTATGAATATATTAGGTCTGTACATATATAGCCCATTTTGTGAATGAATGTTGTATTTATAGAAGATGCTGGATTTACAGTCCTGGTAAATGACACAGGAAGAGGCACAGAACAGCCAGAAGCTATGAAAGCTGTTCCTTCACACCATGCATTACCCAAGTGCCTCAGTCCTGACCTGGAAGGAATTTCCCCCTGGACTAAAAGTTGTGTTCAGTCACTTTACTAATGGTTTGGAGAGGGGGGCGGGGGGATTGTTTTGTTTTGCTTTGGTGTTTTGTTTTTTTTGGAGGGGGGGTTAATGTGGCCATTAAGATGATTTTCATGATTATTTAATTGCAAATGATATGCACTAGGGCTGTGTGAAGCTTCTGTCCCTGATTTGATTTAGCCTGATTCGGTGGCCAAATCTCCAAATCAAATCAGAGGACCCTTTAATCTCCCCAAATCGGAACCCTCCAAATCGATTTGGAGAGATTTGGAAAGATTCAGAGATTCAGCATAGAGACAGCTTTAAATGTTTTTTCTACGTACCTCTAGGTAGCAGGGGCTCGTGAACGCTGTGATGCTGGGGTGCATGGAGTGTCCCACAGAAGTGCTGGGGACTCCCCAGCATGTGCTCGGCAGCAGACCTGGAAGTGGGCCAGAAGCACATCTGGTCCACTTTCAGGTCTTCCGGGGAGCGTGCAGGGGGGTACCTCCTGTGCCCCCCCCAGCTCAGTGACTGGTGTGTCCTGGATCTGGGGGGCACCTGGGGTCCCCACATGACCAATCACTAAACTGGGGGGGCACAGGAACCCCATGCGTGCTCCCTGACAGACCTGGACAGTACTTCTGGTCTACTTCAGGGTTCGCTGCTGAGCATGTGGAGGGGCCCCCCACACTCCTGTGAGACATTCCATGCGCCCCAGCATTGATCATGAGCTGTGCTGGTACCTCAAGGTATGTAGAGAAAAAAATTTTAAACTGTGTCTATGTCTGAATGGCTGATTCTCCAAATCAGCATCAAATCTTCAGATTCAGATACGGCCGAATTGAACCGGGGCAGTGATCCAAATCAACAAATCGAATCACTGTCCCTGATTTGGGCCGAATCCAAATCAAATAGGGCCCGCTTTGCCCACCCCTAATGTCCACTAAAAGCCAGGCTGACCAACTATTCATTTCACACCCCTAAGAGCCATCAGATGTAAAGGTAGTTGTCATTACCCCAAAATTGTTTTTAGCCCTCAAGCTCCTGGCAGTTAACTTAGGGTACATTTACAATGCCCAATTAATTGAGATACTTACACAGGTTTTAGCCTTAGCCTCTCCTAGTATTCATATATTAAAATCTGATTCTGGTTTGGGGGTGCATTAAGCCCGAGTTGGTTTCCCTGGTTGGGTTTGAGGATGAGAACCCACATACCCTATGGTGTTGCCTATACTCTTAGGCAAATGCAGGAAATGAAGGGTCAGTAATGTTGGGGTGTGCTTTGTAATAGGGAGTGCTCATATCCAGGTGACGATAACCCAAGTGCTTACAACTGTGTGTCAGTCACCCAAGTCACCCACTGCAAGGTAAACATAACCTTAAACCCCAGTTACCTGAGCTTAACAGCCTTTCTGTTTTGTATCTTTTAAAGCAAACTTTGCGGAGAGGTGCTTTCAGATGTTTTCCAAGAATTCTTTGTACAGAGCATTGGAAGAATCAACCTGACCTTTTCCAATATAGGAAGGGAGGAGTAAAAATCCTCTAAATTTAGGAGCAGAACATGAATGAACTCCACAACCCTGACTTGGTGCACACTTTCCAGTTCCATGTGGGTTTGACAGTCAGGCATCTAGGCCCAAGCTGGAGCAGCATCACTTCCTCTCGGGAACAGCTGGAAACAAAAACATGATTGTCAGTAGAACACTTAGTCACAATGCTGTCACGCTAAGAGCCCCTAAATGTACCAGATTACCTGACTAATTTTGTGGTAATTTTAGAGTCATCAGATGTTAAACACCAAGACTACCTGAGACCACAGTTTCGTAACCCCAGGTGGTTAGTTCAATTGGCCATCCTTCAGAGTTCCTCAGAGGATACTTTCATGTACGGGATATTCAAATGAGTCCTTCTAAAAGCAGAAGGGTTAGAAATTGTGCAGAGTTTAGATTTCCTGGTACATCTTGAAAAAAACAGAGGTTTGCACTGGCAATATTGGGGTGGTATTAGATTAAACTAGTTAATGTGATGTCCTACTTTCTACAAGTTGAGTTGAGACAAGGTGCAACCTTTATGCTTTCGCTCAGTCAACCTAATGCCAGCTTGCAGGACAACTTGCCTTGTCTTGACAAGTTTTAAAAGGTCTTAGATCATCTTACTAGCTCACACCAGCTCAGTCTAACATCACATCCTTACATCTTACAGTCAGATCTGTCCTACATCAGTAGTCACCAACTAGTGGGTCTCGATTCACCGGTAGATCTCAGAGCCTCTTTGAGTTGATCTGAGGCTGAGGTGGAGGGCTGAGTGCCCGCATGCATGCACGCGTGTGCCCCAGCCCAGTAGGTTAGTCCGTGGGAGAGGGAAGGGGGGGGCGGCTAGATAGATGCCCCCCATGGTGAGGGACAGTGCCACAGAGGCAGGAGCAGGGGTAAGTTGTGTGGAGCCCTGGCCGGGTGGGACTTACCTGCTGGGGAGGCATGCCCCCAAATAATTTTTTCTCCCTTTGCCTCAATCTGTCCCCCCGCCCCCCTTCCTGCTCCACAGACTTACCTGCTGGGGCGGGGCACAGTAGATCTTGGGTTGCTTTTAAATGCCAAAGATGATCTCCTACTTAGAAAGGTTGGAGACCACTGTCCTACATAGTAGTTTTAGGCAGTGTTCTTATGCCACACACACCTCCCCACTTCAAGCCTGTATTTATTTGCACTTTGAATCATGCTTGTTTGAATGGCTAGCAGCCTGGGTTAAAATCTGAGATGTTTTCTGGCTCAGGCTGGAACCTATGTACTTTGTAGCAAGGATACAGGTCAGGTCCCTTGATGCTGCCCTCCAGTGCCCTTCCCGCAGTTCCCATCCAAGGGACAGCACATTCCTAGAGCATCTCAGCTCAAAGAACCATGAGCTACATCCTCAGACAAGCACAAGTCTGCACAGAAGCAGTAAGGATGCTGTCTTGGGTAGGACTTTGCAGTGGCAATGCTTACATCTGGGCTTAGTTAATCAGAGTGTCCAGCTCTGGGTTCCAGTCACCCAGGTTAACTGTGTTGAGTACATATATCTGTAGGCAAAAGTTAGGTGTTTATGGGTTTTTCAAGGCGTGTTAGTTATCCTCAGTTTTAAACAGCAGCTATTTTTGTCATTTAGACTGTGAGGTAAAATAAGGAAGGTTAACACACTATCCTGCCCTAGGGTTGCTCTCACCTAGTTAATCTCACAGGAACACTGAAATAGTTTGTCTTTACTGGGCTAGTACTGTGGGATATTTCATGGATTATTTACCCTGAAGTGTAAAAAATGCACCTTTTCAGCAGCAAAGATAAGGTTTCTAAGCCAGCTGTGAATTTAATGCTGCTCTCGCACTTCTGCTGCTTCCTACTGATCCCTACTCATGACTGGATGCACCAGGGGAGAAAGGAAATCTGCTTCACTCCAGGCAAAAAAAAAAATATTTTGCAAAGAAATGTTGATTCAAGCTCACAGGTGGGTACCATATTCCTCCTGGGCATCGCAGTGCTGAAGGGGGGATCTTTATCTGTAAGTGGAGCTCTTTGAGAAGTAATGTCCACATACAAACTTGAATCCCACCCTCCTTCCCTTTTTACCCTCTGGGTCAAAGCAATATAGTACTCTGCAGCTGAGAGGAAAATGAGGGACAGGAAGTGTGCACCGCCTTTGTCCTGTGGTGTGGAACACAAGGAGGGTTGGACTAGAGCATGCTCTAATGGATGCTTCTGAGGCAAAAAAAGCTTTCAGTACAAATTCTGGATGAGATGTACATACAAGGGAGTATGCATATATAGGTAACGTGGCTCAAATAACTTTAGTTACTAGGGAGTAACTTCATTCACTTGAGCTGCAATCTAGCACTCTGCATTATGGGTTGGATGCATGGACCAGAAGGTGGGTAGAAAACTGGCTGGATCGTCAGGTTCAATGGGTAGTGATCAATGGCTTGATGTCTAGTTGGCAGCCAGTATCAAGTGGAGGGCTCCAGTTTTGTTCAACATTTTCATTAGTAATCTGAAAGATGGGATGGGAGTGCACCCTCGGCAAGTTTGCAGATGACACCACGCTCAGGAAGTGGTAGATGCGCTAGAGGGTAGGGCTAGGATTCAGAGTGACCTAGACAAATTGGAGGATTGGGCCAAAAGAAATCTCTTGAGGTTCAACAAGTACAAGGGCAGAGTCCTGCACTTAAGATGAAAGAACCCCATGCACTACTGCAGACTTGGGACTGACTGGCTAAGCAGCAGCTCTGCGGAAAAGGACTTGGGGATTACAGTGGATAATAAACGGAACATGAGTCAACTTTGTGCCCTTGTTGCCAAGAAGGCTAATAGCATACTGGGCTGCATTAGTAGGAGCATTGCCAGCAGATTGAGGGAAATAATTATTCCCCTGTGTTCTGCACAGGTGAAGCCACATCTGGAGTACTGTGTCCAGTTTTGGGCCCCCCACTACAGAAAGGATGTGGACAAATTAGAGAGAGTGCACTGAAGAGCAACAAACATGGTTAGGGGGCTGTGGCACATGACTTCTGTGGAGAGGCTGAGGGAACTGGGCTTGTTTAGTCTGAAGAAGAGAAGACTGAGGAGGGATTTAATAGCAGCCTTTAACTACCTGAACAGGGGTTCCAAAGAGGATGGAGCAAGACTGTTCTCGGTGGTGGCAGATGACAGAACAAGGACCAATGGTCTCAAATTGCAGCAAAGGAAGTTTAGATTAGATATTAGGAAAAACCTTCTCACTAGGAGGGTGGTAAAGTACTGGAATCTGTTACCTAGAGAGGTGGGGGAATCTCCATTTTTGGAGGTTTGTAAGGTCAACAGAGTCCTATCTGGAATGATCTAGTAGGGGATGGTCCTGCTTTGAGCAGGGTGTTGGACTAGAATAATTACCCTCACTTTTTATGATTCTATGATTAGACTAGCTAAGGGAGACTTTTTTCAATTATTTGTTGACTTGTATTAAGTATCAAAACTGCCAAATATTCCTTTAACACTAAGTATTAATTGGGCCCACAAAAATTGGGAATTTGCATTCTAGTGCACATACTTAAGTACCTCAAGGCATAGCAGATACAGCATACAGGACATTTTGGATTACTGCCTGCTTATAAACTCCAGCACTTTCCTGGGACACTGAATACCAGCCAGAGATCATGCAGGATTCTGTTAACGTGGCCTCACGTGTCCATTAAACTCTCACATATCTGTTGTAGCTAATAGCAACATTCACTTGATAGCATATTAGTAGTTATATATAAGTATAGGGTGTGAAATGAGGGTGGCAGAGTAGCTGAATGCTGACCTAGATTTTTGGAAGTCTTAGTTTAGAGAGAGCTACATAAAAATTGTCTGACTCTCAACTAGGTTTCAAACCGATGTTTTATTCGTGAGAGGTCTTTCTGTGATAAGTCAATATCTGTTTTGCCCCCTTCCCTCCCCACCCTGTGATATATAATTAAAATGATAGCAGCATATTAATAGGCTCAGTCTGGACTGAGAAAACTTTTCCTAAGTTCAGGTCTGCAAAAACTTAGCTGCAAATGTGAAGTTATTGTTTAGGCTAAGCATCTAATGAGAACCCTGGCTAAACCTTAATCTTTAGATTTCTTCTCTGTCTGTAAATCACTTACCCTAAGCTTATTGGTGTTATGGAGTGTTTCCAGCCTTGGTTAAGTGAGGAAACGGAAGTATACCTATACTTCAGTCGAGTAAACTTAGTTTCAACTTCATGCCTTCTATTTCAGGTCCAAAGTTTTTCATTGTGGAGTACATGTACATGTGTGCTGCAGGGTGGCAGGGATTAGGCTAAAATCTGGATGAGAGCCAGGGTTATACCTGTAGTAAAGACATCCCCTAGGTTAAGGTTGTGCTGTCTTTCATTTAAAGCAGGACTTTAAATGCTTGAAACATGGAAATCCACTCCTTATACAAATGAGCTATTTCACAGGTACCAGATGGGTCAGTGTCAGTCTGCTCTGTTGTGTACTGAACTCTGAACAATTTAATTAGTTTTTTGAGAAAAATTAAGATTTTTGCACTTTTTTGAGCCTCTATAATGTTACTCGGTGTCAAAAGTGAAAAACTCCTAAATTTACTCTGCTTCAGCCTACCGCGTATGTCAATGATCTGTAATTTGGGAGAGTAAGATAATCAAGTATGCCTTCTTAGCCTTTTTAGCCAAACTTCCTTACAACTACAGTGGCTAACACAGGGCAGGTTCTTTGCTGTCTACTTCTCAGAGATGGCCACCCCCCCTCCCAAGTCAGTCCTGGATACATAACTACTACACCCCACTGTTGAGCCTTAGTACAATCTCTGTCCAATTTCAGTGTAGCTCCCTATGCAGAGAATGTGTACAGACATTTGCTGCCCCAGGAGAAACCCTCCTGGAAATGATTAAACCCTGGTTGTTTCCAGGTTATTTTTTTCCTGGACTAGCCATTTTCACTCTGGGAGAAAAATCGTGAGCTTCTGTATACTCATGATTTCTCCTGGGAGAGCAGCAACTCCCTCAGGAGAAACTGAACGTCTGTACTTGGCCATACATTCCAACTGATTATTCCCTTGCCCCTTCCCTAGTAAGCTGTTGTCCT
>NW_005842191.1:1438360-1460007 GCF_000455745.1 Alligator sinensis
CTGCTGAAGTTCACCCATATGAGTCCCAGTCCATCAGATCTGATGCTAAAAGGCACTCTGATTTCTCAACTCCACAGCAAATTCCTCTTCACTTCTAACAATATACACATCCCCAGTCCTCAGAATCCTCTGAAAGCTGTAACCTTAACTATAACTTCAACATTTTGGAACCTCCTTTCAGAGATGGGCGTTTGGACTGCGACTGATTGACTGAGTGGCATCAGCTATATGCACTCGGGGAGAGAAGTGGTGAGAAATGAAGGGAATCTTTGCAGAAGTGAAGTTTGCATGCTGTGATGCTTCATGTTATGGTAATAGAAACCATGCCAAGTGTACAACTTGTCTAAAGACTTGCCTATGTGGAGAGCTACATAGAAGAGCTTATTCCAGTCCCAACGCCAAGAAAAGTAAGCTATATAAGCAAAAGCACAGCTTTGCCAGCATAATTGGGTCTATGCTAGTGGATTTTGCCAGCAAAGCCAGGTCAATCCTAAATTGTACTTCATTACACCTTGACTGACTGCCACAGTTATGTAGGGTTTTGCTGATAATGTTCTTGGTTTTTAATGATTGCTTTGATAGAAGTTGGACTTCAGCATCCTTAACCATACCTTACTTTGGGGTATGGGCTGTCTATTCTGTATGCTTAAACACTTCTCACCACACTATAGACTTGTTTCAACAATTTCTGGCAGGGTACCACAGTAAGTTGCTTTAACATTGTCTCTGTTGACAACTCAGTCACTGTCATCACCCCATTGGTTCTTTGTGGAAGACTCAGAAAATTGCTTTTTTCAAGGTAATTGCTCAGCTGGAATGTTCCTCAATGTGTATAAAGTCCCAAATCATATGCTGATTTATTGCTTTTAGCAAGGTGCATCAGTGTTTTTAAGAGAGAACCGGATAAATTTTTAAACAGCTTAGTAAGCTAGGGAAGAACTAGTGGGAACATAAAAATGAAGAGGGTGAAAGAGGCAAATGAGGCACCCATTGGGCAACTGTTTGTGTTTCTCCAGTTTCTTAGGTGTTTTCACTGTAGAAAAGTTTGATTGCTAAGGCTGTGTCAGCTGAAGCAAGCATCTTTCTGCTGTTTAATGTCAGCAGGGGTTGTCACTCTTGACGGTACGGTTGACTACGAAGGGGTTTGTTGGTTGTTTTCAAACCCCAGGTATGAGCATGTGATGACAGCACAATACCAAGTGCTGATTTAATGTTTATGCTGCAGCGGAGGAGAGCTCACGTCATGAATTTCAAAAGGAGGAAATGAAAGTCTGTCTTGCAAAATAGCTTGTAAGGCAAAGGGCTTTGCACTTTTGTATTCTGTTCCTCTTTCACCTTACTCCTATAGCATTCCTGGAATAATGACCATCTGACATGTGATGCTGATAACCTCCAGTACACAAATGTAAAATTGGAATTAAACTTTCCAATTTACCTGCATGTGTTCATCTTAAAGATCAGTGTCCTAATTTCACCCTTGTAATTATGGTTCAACATAGTATGAATTGAATACCTAATATGTCTGCTAATAAAAAGACCTAATTTCCCTTGGACATGGGAACAGACTCTAGGTATCCTGTTATAGAATGAGAAAGGGAAGAGACCTATTTAGTGGAGTATAAGGAAGTGATGTGAATTAATGCTGCAGCCCCAGGGGAGGGACCAACCCTTTAGGTAGACATGTCACAAATTAGCCCTGTAACTTCTCCGCTCCATTCCCTTCCTCTGCCCAGTCTGCTTCTCTGCTTTCTACTCTGTGCTCCCTGCTTGCTTGTCTGCTTTCTGCTCTTTGCCCTGTGCCCCCTGCCTCATCTCCTGCTTTGGTTTCTGCTTCCTGTCCTATCTGCTGCTGTGCCATCTGTCCCCTCCCTGATCTGCTGCATGTCACAAAAGAGGCAGCCTGTGAGAACTTGTGCATCAGAAGTTGGGCACCCCTGCTCTGGCCCTTCCCTTCTGAATACCTAGGTTCAAACAAGATTGGGTTAAAGTGACAATGAGTTTTGTTACAGGGGTATAGGTTGTAGCCGTATTGATCTAAGGATATAGGCAGACAAGGTTCAGATTTACCCAAAGAACCTCGTCTGCCTAATGAGTTTTGTCGTCATTGTTGTTTCCTTTTGACCTTCTTTAGAGCACTGCTACCAATAAAGGCATCCCCTTTTTCTCCCCCTTTCCCTCCCAGTACATTCCAGGACTCATCATGACAGGTCTGCAGGTGAGGACTACGTTGCTTGAAATAATTTTACTTGGGCTTTGCATATGTTCCACCTAGCTTTGGCCAGGATGACCTATCCATAACTTTTTTTGAGCAATGAAATTCACTTACTTTTGTTGGAAATATTGTGGGGAAAGATCCGCAATCCCATTTTTATCTGGAATTGCAGTAATGGGGTGGGAAAGATTGTAAACCTCCTTTCTATAGGTTATATCTGTAGTCTTTTATCTACTAGAAGAGAGAGGTAGGTAGCCATGGATGTGAAGGCCAGGAATTGACACGGTGGAGTCAAAGAGTTTGATGCAGGGTTTCCTTTGTCAGCAGCTTTTCTGATTCTACTGCAGGGCAACAGCTTTGTCAACATTCCTGAAGTTTTGCTTCACTTGGCTTATGTAGATAGGGAAGATCATGAAAATATTAGCCAACCCTTTCCCCAGTGACCTTTCAAGCAGAACTGAACTTGCCCAGATCTGTCTTCCCTTAGAGTCGTAATTCTCAGCCAGGGTGCCTTGGCACCCTGGGATGCCTTAAGATCCTTTCAAGGGTGCCATGTGGTGCCATTCAGTATTAACACTGTTAAGTGTACACACACGATTCAGAAGATAAATGCTGAGATCAAATAAGAATTCATAGTGTTAAAAGCATTTTTCTTTGCTGTTATTTTTCTGAGTTCTTTGCAACAGAAATAATGCTGTACTACTTTTCCATAGTCAAAACTAAGAGCTGGCATTTTCCAAGGGGTACCTTGAGTCTAAAAAGGTTGAAAACCTCTACCCTGGAAGCTCTATATGAGACTTGTTGCCAGTCAGGATTCAAAGGAACTAAGTATCTTAAAACAATTAAAACAGACACCCAGGCATGTATTTATTCTTTACACTTGTTATTACCTACCAAATATTCCAGTTCTTCCTCCTGTCCTCTACCCATGTGACCATGGCAACTAGAGACGGCAATGATGTACACAGAATAGATATAACCAACTTGCTTGCTGGGTTTGGTGATTTTCTTTCTTATAACTGGTGTTTTGGATGATACCAGGATGACTATTCTCTATAAGAAAACAGACTAGGAGCAGGGAGGGAAAGAATCTTTCCTTCTTTCACATTCATGGAACATCTTTGTCTGTGGAAAACTGAGCCAGTTGTTTGTAAGGGAAGCTGCATATCTAGATCTTGAGAGATTGTAACAGCCTAAAACCCTTGGGTACTACAACTGCTTCGAAACCTGTCAAAGGAGCAGCGGCTTGGGAAAACTCCTGTGAAGGATGGCTAAATTGGAAAGAATTATAATTGACAGCTGTGAGTTTCCTGCCAGTTAGGAGGGCTCTGAATTGGAGCACCTATGAAATGTAGGTTTTGTCTGGAATAGCTGATGTAGGTGCAAGAGCCCTTATGGTGTGCAGTTTACAGAAAGGCAGAATAGACATACTTCCTTCTCCTGATTGCTGATGTTCCACTACTGTTACATCTTGAAGTGTGGTTAGTGTCATTTCCATCCACCGCCAGACCCTGCTCTGGTGGCATGGACACTGGGGCAAGCATCTGGAAGCCCAGAGGCTGAGAATTCAAGGACGTAGCAGAAGCACTCGCAGCACAGCCATGTCAGATTCCAGTGAATCTTCTGCTAAATAATACCTTGTCACAGGGATGCAAGAAAGGAAAGGAAAGATCCACTGCTGGAATAATAGGACTAAACTGAAAATGAAGCATCTGGTTTTATAATCAGTTGCAATGTGTATTTTAACAGCACCTTCTACTAACAGAGAGAGTCTGTGGGACCTGTATATCCAGGTTAGGTTAAATGAGCCCTAAAAGACTAGTCATTTTCAGCATAATAGTCTTGCCTAGTGCTTTGGATTACTGTTGTGTACACTGTGAACAGAGCTTGACTGCAAGGCTGGCCTGTACAGGCTTGGGGAAGGAGTGTCCAAAATAATGCTAAAAGACTGAAAATAATGTTGGCATAGGAAACAGAAACACTGCTTCTGCTGAGATTTGTTTCAATCAATGTAATGAAGGCCTCAATGTCTGAAATGCTTTCCTTTCAACACAAGCACTGAGTATAGAAAACCTTTTACCAGCAAGTATCTTAAAAGAAAAATTTGACAAACTTACCACTAAATAGAAGTTTCTGACAAACCCTCCTTTTTGTTCTTCCAAGCCATTGACAATTTCTGCATCCTAACCTATAGTTTTGCTGTGTCTTGTCACATTAACCCTGGAGACATGGCAGGGGAGGGAGGTCACTGACTGATGGCAATGCTGAAAAGTGACAATTCTGCTTTAGGGCTTCTTAGTTTTAACCCCCATGACTTATATTTTGATGGCACTGAAAATGTCACAAGCACTGTGCAGTTGTGCACATTCTGTAGTGGTATGTGTCAGAAATAACATCAGCAAAGAAAGGACACACTGTTCTCCAAGGGTTAGGGGCCTGAATAGAAATGATGCAGCAAAATGGTTTTCCTGGTAAGGAAGATGATGATGGTAGTTCAGTGCAGTTTCATATCTTCACTAGTTAAAGGCTCAAAAATTTACTTTGCATGAATGTTTTGCTTCCTCCTCCTGTATCAGTTTTAACTTAGCTGGTCCCATGCACAGTAAGTGATGATATCCCTGTGATTCAGACAACAACAGATTCCTGGCATTCACTTAAATGCTATTAATATTAATAGCTACCTAGGATCTGTATCTGTTTGGCATCATAAAGCTGGTAGATTGGTACCAGAGGAGCCACTCAGTCCCAGTTATTATAATCTCATATGGGATTTTTTACTGCAGCAGGTATTTTTGGCTCTAGATTTTTTTTGTAGTACTAGATTAGCTCAACATGGCTGATCTGAAGTTCAGGTATAGAAATACCCCCTATAAATTAATTCAGTGCTGTGGCAAGCTAACTGTACCTTCTTTTTAATTCAGACATTATAGAATTCATCCTTACTCTGCCTAGATGTTGCACCTTTCCCAACATATGCAGTGATATTGATATATGCATTCAGCACCTTCCCCTTGATTGATCAATGTACTAAGGTTACTTTAAAACAGATGCTGCAATTATTCATTTCTGTGCAGTCTGGGCATATGGTAAGAGTTAATTAGTGCTAGTGAACCCTTAGAAAGGAACACGTACATCTTCTTCCAAATGGCAGATTCAGTGCTCCAGTAGGTCAACAGAGTAGATGAGTGAGAGAGTGCTTCAGATAGCAAATGATTTACCTTGGGACTAGGAGCAAGACTTGGTTTTAATCCAAGCCATTGGAAAGCGAACATCCTTCTGGTCACCTACATAGTACCCCTTTAAAAATGGAGGAGAGTTATTACCTTCTGGGAGCGTCCGTGTTATACATCCAAGGAACATCTTTTGTTTCAGCCTTTCTAGGAAACCTGCTGGAAATCAGCCAGTTTGGAAGGGATGAGAGAGGGTTGGGTTTGGAGGGACAGCATTAGCTAAAAATGGAGGTGCTTGAAGACTCCCATTTTAAAGCAAGAATGGAATTCCTTTATATGGCAACCTTTGGAGGGTGTTGGGGCCACCAGCTTCTCTGTGTGTTATTTGGGGTGACAGTAATGATGGGGCCAATGCACTCTTGAGGCAGAGAAGAAGATCTGAGCAAAGGACTGGTTTCCATGGCAACAGCATCAGCATCTGAATGACTTTGTCACACCAAGTTGTGATTTAATGAGTTCATTACCGAATTCCAAAGGAAAACATGAAAGTGGGTGAGCTGCTGCTGCAGCCCCAGCAAAGCCACAATCAGTACAAAATGAACTATTTATAAATAGTGTCATTTGGATATAGGCTCCAATGGAAATGAAGGGATTGGAGTGTCCACCATTTTGTGTGTGGTGTGTTATAGTGGGGGAAGGCAGAAGCGGGGAGCTGCGTGAAGGTGGATTCTCTTTCTTGTGGGTGGAAAGAAGGGTATTTTCTCTTATATTCATAACAGCGTGCATCACACATTGCACTATGGAAAAAACCTTAACATGACAATTACCAGTGCTCCAAAACTCCCCTGGGCATATGTAGCTGCAGTAAGAGACAGAGGTTCTTTCAGATAGCACAAAAATGAGGAAATGGCACCAAAAAAAATAAACCCAGAGGACTACCATAAAAATTGCTTCAGTGACCACTTTTTTAGCATTCAATGTCTGTTTTTGAAATCATGTTCCTTGCTTTTAAAATGTTATTGGCAAGTTTCAGAGACAACTATAAATATGTATGGGCTCGTCGTAAGAAATGTATAAAATCAGATGCGATTTCCATACTGAACCTTCCCTTACTGTCAAAGTGCTCCTTTTAATCATCTTAATAGGGAGAGAGAAGCAATATGCTTACTGACTAGCTCTTATAAAGAACCATAGCAGGGTAGACAAATATGTTTATGCATATATGAAGGCTATATATGTTATTTATGGCACGTCTCACAGCTAGATGTGCTGAGACATGTAGAAAGTGCGCAGTATCTTACTAAAATTAAACTCCTCCACCCTAGGTGTGCAGCAATTATAGAAAAACTGCACACCCTGGAGTGACTAATTGTAATTTGAAATTAAAATTAAAGTCTTTCTTTTTGCTACATTATATTGTCAGAACTATCCAAGCTGTCATAATACAGCATATTCAGGAAAACCTATCCCCAAAGCGTGTGCAATTTGAGAAACAAAACCCTGATGAGTTTATGATTTAGAGCAGGGGTGGTCAAACCTATATGTTCTCCGTAAAATTAAATATGCAATGACATGTGTGAATGGCATTCATGTCTTGATGAGTAAGATGCGTCTTGTACATCCGTATATTCTTTTACCAGCATGAGGACATATAAGGTGCTTACAAATGTGACGGTGGGAAAAAAACCCAGTGCTTTACTTTCAGCTCAGCATGCCTGCACACCAAGCACAGTGCATGCCCAGAAGAGGAGTCATGTCAGTTTGACCTGGTTCACCCAGCGTCTGTATAGCTCACACGCTTCAGCCAGGCTTGTTGCTGCTTTTATGTAAAAGCTGATTTCTTTTTTCCACATTTGTCAGCATCCGTACAACCCACTCATATGCACAGTGTATTGTCATTGCAGCAGAAAGCAGTGGATCAATAGGCTGCAATAGGAATATTTTCTTCCTGGCTTTTTAAGAGGGAAATATTTTCCTTTTTGTTTATTCTATTGGAAATGAAAGCTAATGCATTATCCACTTGCATGTCTACCTCCATCTTCAAATATCTTTGTGCTGAGAGGCAGTTTATTAGCTTTACATTTTCTCAAATGTTCTCCAAATTCCTATTTTTATCATAGTGGCAGGGCCAGGAAGAGTGCCTTTTCAGTGTAGGAATTGAGTGTGTGTGTGTGTGTGTGTGTGTGTGTGTGTGTGTGTGTGTGTGTGTGTGTGTGTGTGTGTGTGTGTGTGTGTGTGTGTGTGTGTGTGTGTGTGTTCAGACTATCCATATTGTGTCTATGTTGTGCTGCTTTATTTAGCTTTTTCCTGTCCTCTCCATGACTCTGCTTTTCATCCTTGTTCTAACCTTAAATGAAAGATAATGTGTGCACTCTCCATGTTGGCAAAATATTTTGTGTTTTTTGCCTACATGACTTTCCTTGTGCCTACAAATTAGCTTAGTGAGTGTGATTTAACCAGTGAGTAAAGCTGCAACTGAGAAGAGGTGGCATGATTGTCACAAAGGAAACAATGAATCTGATGTGCATCACCTCTTCCTTGAAACTTGGATTTGCAAGTTAGAGCCTGCTACATGCCATTAAGGTAAGACATGACACAGGTATTACCTGACTGAATGGGCCTAGATTAAAAAACCCCAACTATGACAGCCTTACTAACATGGCTAGATCAAGGAATTGCCCTTGCTTTTGGCTGATTGTGCTTTCCCAAACAGAGAATTTCCCCCGGTGCATTAAGTCTGGGCTAAATTCTTTTTTCTATCTCCAAGGCTATTTTACCCCTGTGCCCCGACCCTGGAACTGTTTGCATAGCAGAGATGCCTGGCCTCAGATTTATTCAGCTAAGCATTTCAACAGGAACTGCACCTGTGCTCTACAGATGGTTCGAAAGAAAAGGCTTCCTAATATGGCTGTCTGAAGCACTGTATTGATCTGTCTCGTACTAATTCTGCCTTGTCAACACATTTTTACAGTGGAATTGCTCATGACTTTCCTGAAACATTTAGCTTTGGGGCAGAGTTTGCTAGGCTTGGATTCTTCCTACAACAGTTTTAATTATTATTATTAGATGAGACTAGAAGGGGGAGAAAAACAAACCCACAGCTGAATTTTTAAAACATCACAGAGAAGTAAATGGCTAATGCTGGCTTGGTCACCAGCTCCTCTTTGTTGAATTGAAAATTACATATTAAGCGGGCAGAATCTATTTTTCACTAGGGATATAGGCTCACACTTAGCCATGCCCTGTATGAATATGTGCAGCTGGCTAACTACCCACTCACTAGGTAAGTACCTTTTTTCCTTTTAAAGCAGAAGAAACCATAAATTAAACCTGCAGAATCGGGGTTAGTCCCATGTTAATGTTGAATTCAAACAACCAGGTCAGGAGAGGTTGCTCTGGCAATGCCATCTGTTCTGTCTTGTTCACTCTTTTATTTTTGGATATGCATCTGTAATGAAAAGAGAGATGTAAAGGAAGCCCTACAAAAAGTATGCATGAGATGCTCAACTTTAAGGTTAGTCTGGCAGTACCAAGTCAGCCATATTACATGTGTCCATGTCTGATGTTTTCCTCTTCCTCTGTTAAGTGCAGTCTCTTAGGGACTATACTTTCTGTAATACCCTTTACTCCTATATGGCATTCATTCAATACGTGGGCTGATTGTGGCAATTAGCATTGCTAGGGCAGCCTTGGCATTTGAGTTGCCTGATCCCAGTGTTTGAACTCTCAGCACAACACAGACATTTCCCAGTTCCTTACTTTTCATGCGATGGATTCTGAGGCTGAGAGAATCAGAATTGCTATAATCCAAATTAATTTGAAGGGCACAACAAACCGCTTATACATACCAAAAGCAGCTTGTGTTGAAAACCAGCCTCTCTTTGCATTCTCCCTGTCAGAGCTAAGTGCTTTGGTGTTTTTTTGGTGTCTGTTGCTAATGTTAGCACTTCCTAGGGGAGAGTCCTGGCCTTGGAAAACAGAAGGCAGGATAGATTTGTACCTTACAGAACAAGCAGTCCTGTACTATGGAAGGGATGACCGTGCTATAAGCTTTAATTGTACCGAGCTTTCAGCATGAGATATGTGAATGCTGGAAACAGCTGGCCATGGATGGCCTTTTTTCTTGCTGTCTTTCTTCAAATTCCCAAGCTTTAAAACATTTCTAGTTCCCTCATTCTGTTCATCATTAAGTAACTACTGTTTTTTTCCCCTGGCTCTGTCTGCCTGGGTAGAAATAGATATGTATGTTAGTATCGTTGAGCCACCTGGATGCACGAGCACGCTTGATGAGGCTGGGATGGAGAGGGGCATAAAACACAAGACGGGGAAAATGTTACAGTGTAAGCAAAGGGTCTATTGAACCCCCAGCTGTTGTGCTACAGTTAGAGAGGGAACAGCAGGTGTCTGGCAGATCTGTGCACGTGTTTATAAATAAATCAATTGGAAATGAAAACGTTCCACTTTCTCAGAAGCTGGAAATGTCTGACCACTGCAGCTGATCGAAGTGGTGTGGCATATATTTAGGAAATTCATGTTTGGCAGCGGCATCTGTGGAGTGAGAACCAATAAAAATGGATTGTATCGCTTCTGTTGAGAGAGGAGGCTGAATTGGCAAAAGATGTATTTTCTCCATCCCCTCGATGTCAGGCTTCGCAGTAGTCGTTCGCTGTCTCCATGGCAACTGGAGGCAGACCAGATCTTTGCTGCAAGCCTGGATGTAGGCCTACCCCTTGGGGAGAAATCTCCAGAATAATCCAGCTCCAGAATTGCGCAGGCGGCAGACTCCCGGGCTCCTTTTGGAGAGCAGCTTTCATGGGAGTTTATCAGTTCCTTTGCATTTCCTCGTAGGCCTTGACATTTTTCTCAAATATGTTTTTTCTTTTGATTTCCTGGGGCAAGCTGCAAAACAGGTCCTTGCCCTCGGGAATGACAGGTTGACAGCAAGAGAAGCAGGAAAAAAGTAACGATTCCCCGTGGCTCACCTTGCCCCCACACCCTCCAGGCAAGCTTCCAGGGCAAAGCTGAGACTTCCAGGCAGTGCACCAGCAAGGTCAATGATACGACAGTTGGGCAGGCTACAGAAAAGCCACGCTTGCGGCCAGCATGTGACAAGGTCTCTGCCGAGCAGATTGAAGAAGTGGAGGTGACAGTTTGGGGTGGGAGTCCTCCGCAGTCTTCGGTTACTGTTGCAGGTGCCTGCTCATTCAAGAGAGTCGCCTGTCCCTGATGACTCCAGCTCCTTCCTCATTCTGGGTCATCAGCTCAGTGGTTCACTCAGAAGTCACTGAGGTCATAGGTCTCCAGATAAGCTCCTTCCTTCCTTTCATTCAGGGAAATTTCAAGCTAGCCTGTTTCCTTAGAATTTCCCTTTAAAATGTACGATTCTGTGATCTTCAGGAGCTAATGGCCACATTTATAATTGTCCTAAAGGTAAGAATAAAACCATCACGGCTTGTAGGTCACCCTGGATCTGTCTTAACAAGTTCAGTGAGCAATCAGTATTCAAGACTGAAGTGCGTCATGGCAGGACTACTGTCCGCAGGTTCAGATTGTGAAAATGTATTTTCTGAGGATTTTAAAGACCACTTCAACTTAGTCTCCCTCTGGTAGCAGATTTCAGCATTAGTGAGAGCATCACTGGACTACTGTGTCTAATTCAGCCATCCCCGTTTTACACATGGTGTTGACAAATTGGAAAGGTAAAAAACCAGAAGAAACATTTAAGGTGTAGAGGGAGACCTGCCTAAGTGAGAAACATCCCTTCATCTATCAGGTTGTAGGTTAGGAAGGTCACTTGATCATGCACTATGAACACCTGCAGTGCAAGAAGAATCCTGGAAATTAGAGGGCTGTTTAATTCAGCAGAAAGGGGATTGAAGCTAAAATTAAACACCTGAACTAGAAATTAAGTGCAAACTTTTTGAGTGACAATTGTGAAGTAGGGCAGAAAACTTGTTTCCCATGGAAAATTTTGACTTTTCATTGAAAAAAAGAAAGCCAGATTTTTTTTCCATATTTTTTTTTCCCCCACAAACTTTTCTTTGAACAAAACACTTATTTTCTGCCACAAAGCTGGAAAATTTTACATCGGCAGTTAACACTACAACTCTTCTAGGAACGTGGTAGATTTTTCATCCAGTTAAGTCTTTTAGAAAAACTCAGTTTTGATCCTAAGAGATACTATAGCTCAACCAGAAGTTAAGGGTTGGTGAAATCCTCTGGTATGGTTTATTCAGGAACTCGTATTAAGTGATGGTCCCTTCTTACCTTAAAAATCTGTGAGTCAGATAGGTGTTTACAGACATTATAGCCACACCTTCCTTCAATTAAAAGGAACTTGTGTCTCTGTATTTCTACCCTTATGACAGGCCCTTCTTGTTGGGGTCCCCTTCATGGGTCAGTGTTGTTTCTACAAAGGCAGAAACATAAAAGCTTTCAGCACCGTTCAGGAAAGCAGCCTTGGATGATATCCTGTAGTAGAGGCTTTCATTCTATTCCTTGGGGTTCTACATGAATGTCCAGAATAATTGGTTTGGCAGGAAATGGTCTAGACCAGCCAGACTTTCACAGCCTCCCAGGGAAGGTTGATATGATTAACATATTTGCATCAGGCCCAGAATTTAAAACCAAAAGACAGTACCTGAGAGAAGAGACACTCGCAAGCAGAATCTGTGGACAAGACCTGTTTGCATTAAGTGCTCTATAACACAGGACAAAATTCCATGTCCTAAAACGTTTAGTAAAATAGTGCAGTTTTCAGGGAGTGGATAATTTACTAAGTACCTGTAATTAGAAAAGCAGCTAATGACTTTTCCATTGCAAAATAAAGCAGGCTTAGATGCTCAAATGTTATCCCCTTGCCTCATAAAACTGATTGTTTGGCAAGTAAGTGAACCAAAGTTTGATTTGGTTTTGAAAATAAATTTGGACTTTTTTCAAATGACCTGTTTGTTGGCGGGTTAGTAATCACTATTTAAAAGGCTCTTTGCAAACTGGTCAGGACTGGCAAGAATATGGAATGCAGAATGGCACAGAGGAGACATTTATGGTACATGGTTTGGGGACTGCCTGAGTACCGAGGTCACTTCCAGCATTGCCCAGCTGCAGGAGGTCATCTGGACACAACAGACCTGCAAAAATGGGATGTGCCTTGTTTGACTGTGAGGGAGAGAGTTGTAAGGACTTCCTATGTAAGTCAGAAACTGAACACTTGTACTGAGTTATTGTGGGGGGTGTGGGAGCCACTGAGGATGCTGGTGGAGAAATGGTGTCACTGCAGAATGATGAAGGTAGAAGTTCACCAAGAAATGGGGAATGTCATGGGAGCCAATACTGGGTGTGGGTTCTGGTGGGTTTTGTAGGAAGCTTGGCATTTTGGGTGTCCTATGGCATGATATCATTAGTTTCAGACTAGCTGAGATGTCACATAGACTGAACAGGCTAGTTAAAGGGGGAGGCTGTGGTAGATGACTGTCTTAGTGCTGGGTTGCATTGATTTAGTTGTACTACTCTTTTTTTTTTTTTTAATATGTGGATGGTGATTTTAGTACAAAACCCTCTGTCTCCTGATCCCTCCAGCTACCTAGGCAGAGTCCTACTCCATCACTCATCTCAGTTTTCCTCTCAACACATCTTCATCTGTCTGTATTTCTCTCCCCACAATATCAGGGCTCCTAACCATCGGTTTTCTAACCTTTGCCCCTCTCCCCTACTCTCCAACAACTATAAGCAGAGTCTTGTCCTTTTAAGTACAAACATATAACTTGTCTAAAGTTGCAACAGCTTAAGAAACAATTTGGATAAACTACTACAAAGCCCTTCTGTAAGCACTTCATTATATCTTTCCTTTTCATTTAAACTGGTAAAGAATTCGTTTGGGCTAAATGAACATAGCATTTCTTAAAACAAAAAGGAGCCTGTACAGGGTTTTTGCTAACTCCATTTAAAAACAAACTTTTAGTTAAACCAGTGCAAGCCCTAAAGCCTTTTCAATGCAGAACTAACTTACAGTTGGACTTGGGTGTTGCCCCACACAACTGCTTCTGGTCCACTTCCGGGTCTGCTGCTGAGTGCGCTGGGGCCCCCCATGCTTCTGTGGGATATTCCATGCACCCCAGCATCGCAGCACTCACAAGCTGCCTGCTACCTAGAGGTATGTAGAAAAAACATTTAAAGCTGTGTCTATGTCTGAATCTCCAAATCTTTCCGAGTCTCTCCAAATCGATTTGGAGGGTTCCAATTTGATTTGGAGAGATTAAAAAGTTCTTTGATTTGATTAGGATTTGGAGATTTGGCCACCAAATCAGGCCTCTGAATCAAATCAGGAACTGAAGCTTCGCACAGCCCTAGCAGCCAATACCAATGCTTCTGAGGAAGGCAACCCCTGTCCCCCACCCCTTGCCGAGATATGCAAAGCAGCCAGAAGGGGGGTAAATACCTTCCCAGCCCTATGTGGCAACCAGCAAAGACTGAAAACATGGGAAATACCCATAACAGAACACAGACATAGCTATTCTTAGATCACCCCTGACTAATACTAATCCAGCCTCTCCTTGAACACCTCCAATGACGGAGATTCCACAATTTACTTAAAGGCATTAAATTAATCACTTGACTTCATTGAATAATTCCTTAACCTTCAGCCAAAGTCAGTACTGAGAATTTTTTTTAAATTAAAATGGTAAAATAATCCTTTTACTGTACAACATAATTAAGCAGTTGTGGAAGTAGTAGCAAGCTTTTTGTCAAGGGAAGGGCTTTTTACATGACATAGGAAAGTATAGTCATTTGTTTTAAAAAAAAAAAAAAAAAGCTTTTCTGACAGACTGATGGCTTTTATTGTTTTAGGAAAAGTGGTGGAGAGTAGAAAATAAGTCTCTGAAGCAAATTGGATGTGGTATACTGAATTTTGTGTATATTTAAATGGAAGAATTGACTTGACTTGGGCTCAATTTAGACTTTAATGATCCTTTTCATATAAATTGTCTTTAAACCCTTCCTACAAAGCAATCAACACAAAGAGCAGGATAATGCCACCCACCAGGATTTAGGGAGGAGGTAGCCTTAAATAGCACAGCATCTTCTTTTGCCTTCAGTCTGTGTCCTTGTGCAAACTGGCAGCAGATACCTCATCTATCATGCTTTGCTTTTCCCCTGCTCCAAGATCAGGTGGGTGAAGAAGCAAAAGGTAAGATGCAAAGAGAGAAAGTTACTGGTACCAACAACCAGCCAAGGACTAGGTATAAATAAGCAAAACAAGATACTAGTTGGGATGGGGGGGAAGTGACTTCCCATGTTTCAAGCTGATGCCTTGTAACTGTTTCATGTATCCACTCTGTCCTGCAGTAAGTAGATGCTAGACTCCTGTAGTTTAGCAGCTCTCTTGTTCCAGTGTTGGCCTCCCCACAGAAATGCCTAGCGGGGTTCCCTGTAGGAACTACCCACAAGCTCTGCCAAGAAGCAGATAAAATTACAGACTCTCCGATATAGATAATGTTCATGAAATAGAGCTTGACACAGATCTGAACTGGAGAAAGTGAGAAGCAGCTTGTGTGGGATTTTGTTTTGAGAGGCTTCAGTGGCAAAGAGCAACGTGAGCAGAGGCTGAGAGACATAATTATTGGCAAGTAATTCCCCCAGTTCCTTTCCAAATAAGTGTTCAAACATCTACCGTGTCTAGAATCACCAAAGTGTAGTAGCCAGTCTTCAGCTTTCACTTCTAAACAGACTACAGCACTAAGCTCTTGCTCTACTGATTCAAGATCAGCTGCTAGCAGGTACTGTAGAGGCTGTTAAGACCCAATATATATATATATATATTTTTGAGGATTAATTAATATTTTACAAGCACAGCGCCTCAAGCACTGACGAGGGGAAAGTCTTATTCCACAAGTTAGCAGTAGCATATGTTATGTTTGTGCTGGGGGGGAGCAGGGGCGACACACTGGTTCCCCCAATTTGGTGAGGTAAGGGGGAGGTACAAAAACAGCAGTCAGTACTGCTGCTGGCCCAGTGGTGTCACCGGGCCCAGGGCTCAGTATTGCCCAGCTATGTCTCTATTAACATAACTTACTTTTGGAGCAGTGATGGAGAACAGACTAATGACTTAACAAGTGTTCCATTCTGCTAGTGCTTCTTCTCACTTCCTGAGTCAGAGGCAGGTTGGGAGTAATGTGAGAGTGGTGTGCTTATTCATCCTTGGGTGAATGATACAGACTGGTCAATAGTGTTCCTTCTGGACAGCTGAGCAGCATTGATGGGTTGGAGAGTTTCATTTAGACCCCTAGAGCTGGAAAAATAGCATGAGGTCTAGAATGAAAAGTATATGAAAAAGGATGGAGAGAATGGGAGCATGCATAGGGGAATCTAGAGCCTTCTTGCCCCTTTCTTTGAGAGAGAGTAATGGCTCCACTGATGATTTGGAAACATGGAAACAAAACTATCGTCTTGTCAGTTTTAATCTTATAACAACAAAGTGATGCAGATATTTTTCAGGGTAACATCCTACTCTTTATTATTGGTCTGAACTGCAGGTCTCTGCATTCATGCAATAAAGTGATTTTTTTTTTTTTTTTTTTTTTTTTTTTTTTTAAGAATCCTGTTTAAAAACAGCCCCTCCACTTGTGATCAGATTGCAACAGATGGTGTACACTTTCCACCTCTTTTAAAATACAGGTAGACAGGAATCTAAATGCACGCAAAATGTTGTGTATTTGAAAGGCCTAAAAACATCAGCAACGGCAAGTTTCCACATTGGTCCGGACCCTGGGGAAACGTATGAAAATAGTGTGCTCTTTGCAAAAACATGACACAAGTGATACTAAGTCCTTGTGGCAGCATGCAGAACCTATACTGAGGATAAGCATGGTTTGTGGTTTCCTTTCCCAAACGTAGCTGTGGGCTTGAAGCAAGATGTAGAACAAGTGCTTGTAGGTGGAGGGAAAACATTGAGTCTTTGAATGGAGACTCTCTCCAGTTTAATTTTGCCAAATGGTAGAACAGAGCCCTGCAAATGAAGAGACTGTCTAAGCTGCAGGGCAGTTTGGAGTGTTTTATGGCACATTACAGTAATTGTGATGTTGAAAGAGAGAGAGACATCCACTCAAAGAGGGAGAATGCATTTAATATAGAAACAGTGAACAATAAACCAGCACAAACTAATTGCAGCTTTATTGCTGTTCAGAGCTTCCACTCAGTGAGGGCTAAAGTGAAACTTGTGGTCCATAAAATACTGAGCTGTGTGACAGCTTCAGATGTGCTATCACGTCTTGCTGTGAATCAGATAAATGGTTTTAATTATTCCACAGTAATGTTTTTTCACAGTTCATATCGACCCAGGGCTGTTTCGGGCAGTTCTGATGAACAGTTGACCTGTCTCTTAATTTGCAATGTAAATGAAGATTTCTCTTTGAGCAAATTGCATTCTGTAGCCTTGCATAATATCTCTGCATATCTTAGTAGTAGGTGGAAATGAAGGAGAAAGACAAGTTGGGTGACCCACTGAAAAAAAACAAGCTGGGGGTGGGGCATGATTTCTAAAATTAGCCAGACTGGAATATGAAAGTGCTGCGAGTGGACTAGCCATATTATGCATCTTGCCATTGGGCTTATGCATTTGGCAAGCCTAGCTTGCTTGCCTATATTTCTGGGGTGGAAGAGGAAAATTTTAGTGAAATAAGTTTTAGTCCCAGCACTCAGCTGGGACCCAAAAGTTCCTTGACTCTCTGGGCTTAACTCTTCAATGGAGTGCTGTTGTGTTTATCATGATATATGGTAAAGAAAAATATCACTGAATAATGCCTTGTATCTTTATCTCAGCAACTTTGTTTCCTCCTGCATACAAATATGGTCACTGGAACTGCAAAAAGTATCACTTGTTGTGGTGTTTTTTGCTTTATTTATTTATTTCTTTTTTCTTATTCTGTTCTTCCAGAGATGGGAGTAGAACCCAGGTCTAATACTAGCTAGCCAAATCTCATCCACTTAACCGCCCTGCATTTCAGAACAACTGTGCCCAATCTGTGTACTTGGCTCTCCTGCCTATAACAGCTGTGCCAACTACTATTGATCATCTCTAGTTTCAGAGCTGGGATCAGAAACTCAACCCACTCCTCCCTTGAAAACAACATTTGAGCAGACCTGGCAGCATCTGTTATCCCCCTTAGTCTTCCACATGAACCTTTATTCAGCTTCTGCTTCTGGTTTCTCTTTCATTTCAAGTAGGAAAGGTCAGTGGAGTCAATCTGAAGGTTTGGAGTTCACAGCATACCATTAATCTAAGTAGGGGGGAAAACTGATCACATAATTAGCACAGTGCCTATACAGAATAAGCAGAACCAAGTCTGTATGGGTCATCTTTCTGTCCCGTTTCACCTTTTTTAATGTTTTAATGAGAGCAGTTCCATTAAGAACAGGTTGGGACATTTGAGTTAATGTGCGTTTGCAGGAGACTGGTACATCTACACAGTAACTACCATGGCTAACAGTGGTGCCTGTAAGTAGTTTGTGCTGCATTGGGTCAGCTAATTAACCCACCCCCAAGGTAATTGATGCTGTTACTCTGCAGTGCAACCTATCCTGTGCAGAGCACCACAGAGACATAGCTACACTGCTTCTGATTTAGGAGGCACCCAGATTAGCATGGTTTGCTTGAGAGTCCTGCTGCTAGGCATAGTAAATTTACCATGTAGATATCGTCTTAAGAGTCCAGTGAGCTTGAAAACTTCTGTCTGTTTAAGGTCAAAAGAGTCAGAGTTTGGTTTAATAAAAATCTTTCAAGAAAGGCAAGGCTTTTTCTTGAAGACATAATGCTAGAACATCTTGAAGGTTTGGATACCTGAGCCAGAAAGCTTTTCACATGTCAGCCAGCGCTGAATCCAGGCCAGTTCTGTATAAATTCTTCCCACATAATGGATGTTCTGGCTCCAGTATAAGGTGAGTTTGGACTTTGCACCAGCTGCTTTTATATCAGTAACTCATCCCACTTGATTAACGCAGCAGAGGCACCAGCAACTGAACCAGCCATGGAAGTTGAAGTACCCCTATTGCCCCTAGAGGAAATCTTTGTCCTTCTCTGACTCCACTTCCTTCCCAAGGGGCAGGATGACATGGTGTTGTGTGTAAAGGAAGTTTGCCCTGTTGCTGGTCTGCACGTAAATGGAGAATTTCATTTTCCAAAGCTACCAAACCAGTGCCTTTCAAGAGCACAAAGTCACACTTTTGTAAACTGAAAGTTCATGGCTACGAGTAGGTTATTTTCACATGAGCTCACTAAGTAATTTGCATTTGATGTCCTACATAGAACTGTGCAAAGCTAGGCAGTTCTGTATTGAGCTTTAACATCTTTGGTTGCTAATGGACTGAATAGGTCTGTTGGCTGTCTGCATAAATGGCAGGTGTTAACCATGAGAGATTGTGAAGCATGTATACCAGTGGTTCTTAACCTTTTTAGACTTGAGGCACCCTTTGTTCGACTCAAGGCATCCCTTGTTCAGCTTGAGACACCCCTCTGTACCTTTTGTGAATTGAGAAGTGCACCCCATTTAAAAAATGAACGCATTTATTATAGTGCTTACCTCCTTACAGAGGGACTAGGCAGTGGGGACAGGGTAACAGCCAGGTAGGTTGGAGCCTGAGCCTACACTTATCTCCTCGTACCTTTCAGCGCCCTTCCAAAGGACTTGTGGCAACCCTGGGTACCCCAGCAACCTGGCTGAGAATCACTAGTGTATTCCTTTACAGGTACTCTCATTTATTTAAAAGTCATGAATGACCATCAGGATAATCCTGTTTCTTTAACCAAGCTTCACAGAAGCCATGGAATTTCACCCAAGGTTTTGTGCATCAAGCCCATAATTTCTGGTTCAACTTGAGCATTAGTTGGAGTATAAACACCATGAAGAATGGATCTAGGAAGAGCTCCCTGTTCTGGGGCCACTGCCGTAGGCTCAGCAGTTTAGATCTATGAGCTTTTCACATGAGGAAGTCTCATGTAAGAGGACATGTTCCAAAACTGTGGTCCAGGAAGCACTTGCTGGTGGTTGAAGCACTGGCTGCCACATGGCTCTGCCACCCCGTCTTTGTTTCCAGCTGTGAAATTGCATCCATAGCTCAGAATACGCTAATTACTTCCTATATTTCTTTCCACCTAAGCCATTGCTGCTGTTGGAAAAGGGAAGTAAATGTGATCGCAAAAGGGAAGCATGGTAATCCAGTCAGTTGCAAATGAGATGGGCAAGTGTCTCATGACAGTCTGAAGTGAGGCTCAGCCTTACGAAAAGGTTATTTCTGATGCCAGTGTGTATAGCAGGACCATAAATATGGTCTCCATGACTGTGCAAAAAAGAGCATAGTTATTTTTGTAGAAAAGCTCAACCTAGGGATCTTGCTCTTCACTTTATTGAAATACATACCTTATTTCTAAAAAAAAAAAAAAAAAAAAAATTGGCTTTCTTAAATAATTTAGAAGCCACTGAACATCTTCCAGGATGCTGTAAATAGTTCAGTCGCAAGCAGTGTATTGAGATGGGTTTCATTGCCATTTTGAGCTCTTTTTGTTGGTTGACATTCAGACATGCCTCAAAGGGCAGAGAGAAATTATTTTATTTGCAGGGTTTATTTCACAAACTGGTGTCATTTTGTCTTGTCCCTGCAGTTGCTCCTTACAAAATGTACAGCATTTTTCAGGGAGTCTCTTGAAGTACGGTGATAGCTTTGGAACAGAGTTAATCTATTAGTGGTGGAAGCATTTGCTTTGCAATTCATTTTCACAGTTCACAGCTCAATTCCTGCCCCGCCCCCCTCCTTATCACAGGTTTTACTCTGGTAAGCCCAAAGGAGGACAGAAGCTGATTAGAAACAGGTCTGGGTGGGGGTGTTTTGCACAGCTGGAATGACTGCAGTAAAATTAATTAATAATGAATGCTTGAGACTTTACAGGCACTTGATTTGTAAATGGCTTCATCTTTGCTGGCATTTGGTTGATGTAACACATTTTTCAGCACCAGTGTGTATATCTGCCACGTCTTCCCTGAATGGAGCTGTGTCCATAAGATCGATATTTTGCACTTCTGCAGCACCTTCTATCGGAAGATAGTTATTAATGGTGAACATACCAATTCCTGGCAGCTCTGAAAAGCAATAGACATAACTTTAAATGTTGTTGCTTTCTCTGGCCCTCTTCCATGTGAAAGTTTTCACTTGTTAATGAATTAAGCCTTGCTGTGTTCCTGTGATGTAGGTCTCTCCCCATTACAGATAAGGAAACTGAGGCACAGAGGGGGAAGGCTATCTCCCCAACCTAACAGAAATTCTGCAGCTGACCTGTGGACTACAGTATGGGAAAGGCTGATTGCTTCTAAGTCTACCTGTGATCTGGAAGGGGAACAAACTGACATGCTTAGTTTTTTAGATCAATTCGGTGCCACCTGATGGCATCTGTGTTTGAAGATGTTTTACATCTGAGGAGGGGAAAGGATCCAAAAAAAAAATGGAGGGACCCAGAAGAGTCCTTAAGCAGGCATAATGGCATTATTTTGGGACTTGCTGCAGAGAAACCAGCAGTAGTGCTGTCTGTTGCTGCCAGTAATTACAGCTTTTGGCAATGGTTCCAATCTACATGAAGCAGAAGGTCGGGGGTGGGGAGGAAGGAGGCTCACCAGCAGAAATAGCATTTAGCTAAAAATTCTCCCCTGTACTGCAAGCAAAGATAGGAAGAAGGATCAGGTTTTTTTGCAGCTGAGAATAAAAACTGAGCCAGATGGTAGTTAAAGGCATTTTACTGCACCTAGTAACATGTCTGTTCTCTAAAACT
This sequence comes from Alligator sinensis, assembly GCF_000455745.1. Taxonomy (NCBI): domain Eukaryota; kingdom Metazoa; phylum Chordata; order Crocodylia; family Alligatoridae; genus Alligator; species Alligator sinensis. The sequence continues at coordinate 1,459,554 of NW_005842191.1, forward strand.
TGCATCCAGAAGTTTAGGCTGCAGCAGGCCCTTTTTTTTCTTCTGAGATGGGGTAGACTGGTGAATATAGATTGGTATTACCCTGGGTATGATAGACTGGATCTGACTGGAGGGCCTGGTGGCAACAAGGTGGGTGCATCCAGATGAGCGTGCACGTGCCTCTTGCCCCGCCTCGAAACCCCTTTGAGGCGGCGCAAGATACATGTGTGGGAACAAAAAAATGTTCCCCACGCTGCAAGTTTACAGCGCGGGGAGAAAATTAGACCCCTGGATATCTATGGATCTAAAAAAACCACTCCGCAAGAGAGCAGAGCAAGGCATGGTTCCAGACTGTGCCTGGAGCCAGTCCTCCAAAAGAGATACTCTGGTTTTGGCCAAAGCGTCTCTTTGGTGTTCCTGCTGCCCCCGGCCCCTGGCGCTGTCCAAGGTAAGTGGGGGGAGGGGGGTGGCAGGG
>NW_005842191.1:1460038-1473376 GCF_000455745.1 Alligator sinensis
GTCGCACAGGCTCCGGGAGGCGCGCACAGGAGCTGCGCCTCCTGGAGCCTTGTGACCCGCTCCGGTACAAAGCCGGACTAGAGAGCTGCATGGGGCTGGGCCAGGTCCTTGCTGCACCACAGGCACAGGGGGCAGAGGCAGTCCTGTAACCATGGGCCTGGCCCAGCTGGGCTGCAGAGGGGCTCCAGGACCTGGTTGAGCCCGGCACACAGTCCACGCATGCCGCATCAGGTCTTGCTGCCACGGGCCCAGCCCGGCCGGGTGGCAGAGAGGCCCCAGGACCCGGACGGGCCTGGCACATGGTCCCTGCATGCCACGCTGGGTCCTGTCACCACGAGACCAGCCTGGCTGGGTGGTAGGAGCAGCCCCAGGGTCAGCAGGACCCAACTGGGCTCAGCACATGGTCCCCCCACTGCTGCTGGGAAAGGTTAGTTACAGGCCCTGACTGGGGGGGCTGGGGCCCTCCCTGGTGCCTGGGACCCTGGGCAGGGGGGCTGGGGCCCTGTGGGGGAGGGCATTCCCTGTGCTGTGTTGGGGGCTGCATCTTGTGGGGACCAAGGGACCCACCCCTCCTGAGTAGCCCTCCTCCCCAAGGTCCCCCACACCCACAGTCCCCCCAATTGCCCCACACCTACCCACAGACCAACCCACATCCCTCCATAAACACCTTCCCCCACACCCCTTCTCACCCCTTTACTGCAAACACCACATCCCCCTATCATGTGTGAAGAACCAAAAGCACACATCAACACATATAAGTAGTTAGAATTTGTTTTTTCATGATGATAGAGACGCTGGTAGGCTTCCAAATTGCTTTAACATTGTAAATATACCAATAAAGCATTACCCAATTGATTGCGCGCGCGCGCTCTCTCTCTCTCTCTCTCTCGGGGTGTGTGTAGAGTGTTTTTTGTTGTTTTGTTTTTTTTAACTGTGGAAGAACATGGATTTGGGGATATTTTTAAAAATGGATTTGGGATGCTGCTGCAGCAGTCCAGCTGGCACAAGGGGCAGTGTCCCCAGGTACTAATTGGCCCGGCCTCAGAAGCTCCTCAGAGCGAGTAGCCCTGAGCTGCTTGCCAGGGCAGCTTTTTGTATGGATGGGGCCAGGGCAGGGCAGGTTTTTATAGTTTCATAGTAGGTAGGGTCAGAAGGGACCTTGACAGATCATCAAGTCCGACCCCCTGCCATGGCAGGAAAGAGAACTGGGGTCAAACGACCCCGGCTAGGTGTTCATCTAGCCACCTCTTAAAGACTCCCAGGGTAGGAGCCAGCACTTCTCTTGGAAGTTGGTTCCAGATCCTAGCCGCCCTGTCTGAAGTAGCGCCTCCTGATGGCCTGAATCTACCCTCTGCCAGCTTGTGACCGTTATTTCTTGTCACTCCTGGGAGTGCTCGGGGGAACAGGGACTCCCCCAGTGCCTGCTGGTCCCCTCTGACTAGTTTGTAAATGGCCACTAGATCCCCCCTCAGACTTCCCTTGTGGAGGCTGAACATGTTCAGGTCCCGTAGCCTCTCCTTGTAGGGCCTGCCCTGCTGCCCCCAGATCATGCGAGTAGCCCTCCTCTGGACCCTCTCCATGTTGTCTACATCCCTCTTGAAGCGTGGCGCCCAGAACTGGACACGGTACTCCAGCTGCGGCCTGACTAGTGTTGCATAGAGGGGGAGGATCACCTCCTTGGACCTGCATGAGATGCATCTGTGGATGCAGGACAGGGTATGGTTGGCTTTCCTAACCACGTCCCCACACTGTTGGCCCATGTTCATTTTGGCATCAATAATGACTTCAAGATCCTTTTCTACCTCTGCCTTTATACTGCGGGGGACAGCATAGGTGTGGGCCCCATGCTCTTGCTCCACCTGGCTGCAGATCCAGGAGGAGGCAGGCAGGGTTATTTTGCCCCAAGTGGCACAATTTGCTCCACAAAAAAGTGCATGTCCAAGCACATGCGCTGAGGCAAAAAGCCCCGGCTCAAATTTACACCGCTTCTATTTGAGCTGCTGCAAGTACACGTACTTGCATGTGTAGACGTGCCCGGTGAGGCTGTTCATGGTAGGGTAGCTCCTATAAAATACTACATTATTGCAGCTTCTTGTTGGGTGCTCCTTTGTTGTAGAAAGATTATGGGACATCACCCTGACAGAAATTTACCCTCACTGAGGTAGTCGGAAGCAGTTCTTACATTTTGCTCTCTGGCAGAAGCTGCAGCCATCAAGGCACTGAATGTCTAGACTTGTTCTGGCCTTTGGTTTCTGTCTTAGTGGTCTAAAGGGAGGTTGGTAGGTCTTGAGCAGCCTCCACTCCTCCACACTTTTGCTAAGATGTACACATCAAAGGTCTTGGTGTGAAGGTCACAGGACTCCATAAAAGTAGATTCAGCAGGCACCTGACCAGACCCTTTACACATACACCGTGATCCAGAGGATCAACAGTTGCCTACAACAGATTGGCAGTAGCAACTGCAGCCTTCAAAGTGAGATCAGCCTCTGTACCAAACAAGGAAGAGTTTCAGATAATCTGAAGCTGTCTTGCATTTCCTGGTCATTTCACCACCTATAACATCCGCCTATGCATACAGAATTTCTAATATCCTTAAGATTCGTGTGAACCTTTTGAAAAGAAAAATACAGATGTCAGTGTTGTTGCTGTAAAATTACTGAATGTACCTTTTGTTCTAATCCTGCAGAATCAACAAAATATAGGGTTTCCTCATTTGATTGGGAATGGCTTCTGCTTTACAAAGCTTTTGTTTTTCCAGTGAATTTGCCATTGGGAATGGATACCCAGGCATTTGGAGCCATTTCAAAAGGGCAGTGTTTCAGAAGGGGAGCTGCTCTTCTGAGGCAAAGAGCAGCTGTTATGTTCTAACAGTTATGTGTGGACAAGTTGAAAGGGATACAGACAGGGGCAGATCCAGGGCAGGTGCAGTTGCACCCCCTTTTGATTCCTACTCCACCCACAGTTCAAAGCCAAGTGCCTGTGGCAGCAGCATTTCTAGTCAGGCAGCGGTGAGGGAGTCGATTGTCTTCATGGATTATTAGAAAGTACCTGATTCTTTCTAAAGTCTCAGTTTCACAGGTGCTAACAACCCTCTCTCTTTTTAATACTGTTGCTGTTCCACTAATCAAGCTAGCCTTTCTTCTGCAATTCTGAATACCTGGTTGACTCTCCCTTTCAGCATTCACTCTCTGCCGCTGCGATGCAGGATACTGGGTGATATGGACCTATGGTCTGATCCAGTAAATGGCAGCTCTTATATTCTGCTGTCTGTTAGGAGCTATGTTACCAGAAGCAACTAATTCACACCCCTACAGGCTGTTTTTTAACTCTAGCTAAAAACATTAACTCATGTGGAAAGATTAACTCAGGTGAACGTTAACCTCAGCTGCAGCAATAACTTTCAGTGAAGCACTGGATACCCTCTCAAGATGCTCAAGAAAGCTATATTTTGTTTTATGAATCTGAAAAAGAGATGTGCATTTAATTCCAGTGACGACAGGACTTAACGAAAAGCATCTTTTGATTATTCTTTACCTAGTTTGTTGGGTTTTTAATACATATCTGATATAGTAAATTGATGCACATTCCAATAAAATTGCATTTGTTTTTGCTTTGATCTTAAACTGAGTAAAACAGCCCTAGGCCCCAGGCATATTAGTAAAGCTTCTAGTTTATTTTTACCTGGAGAAGAATGTATCACGTTATATGGGCAGATGCACCACACCATCTGCACCCCGCTTTTCAGAATCCTAGATCCGCTTATGGATACAGACACAGCAAAGCCATTCCAGCTTGAACATTGAATGAAGCAATGTTATTACTGGAACTGTTCTGTATTTCCATTGTTCCTGGCTTGTCCACACACACCTGTCAGAACATAACAGAAGCTCATGGAGCAAGAGTCCTCCCACAACACACCCTTGCGTAATAGCTCCAAATGTACAGGTGTCCATATCCAGTTTGGTCAGTATTTTGGCTGCTCGCATAGCCCAAAATCAAACCTGTGGACCTTGGATAAATCTGGGGTTTCTGATTAATGGAGCGTTGGAGTTAACCCCTGAATCAGCCAGAGGTGCCAAGAATTCTTAACAAAGCAGAAATGGCTTTCTTCTTAGAAAAATGGTACTTTTCTCACTAACAAAAAAGTTCTTTCGTTTCCAGGAGTAAAAATCATTTTGCTTGCTTTTGCATCCCAGGTTTGTGCCAGGCTTTGCCAGGGGCGAGAGTGTTTTCACATAATTTTGCAGCAGGTTCCTTTCAGCTAGTTTTGCAAAATCCAAACTCTTTGTTGAACAAGTTAAAGCAGAGCGAAACCAGAAATAGGTCATTTATTTAAATGAGATGTGGTTGTCTTTCCTCCCAGCAAGCTGCCTTTCTCCTGCCTTTGTGAATTGTGCTAATGTGTCAGTGAAGAAGAGAGAACAATAACCAGAGCAGAAATGCCAGGATTGTTATTCTGGGATTGCAGCTTCACAGCCTTTTATTTAGCATTAAAGGCGTTGGGATCATTTTGGGAGCACCTTGGCAAACAATGCAAACAAAATAAAGCTGTAGTCTCTCTCCCACCCCTCTGGATTTATGCACAGGGACTGAAGATCTATTTAAACTGCTTAGAAAGTCCCTTATTTTTCCATTGCTCCCATCTGTGCAATATTTGGGATTGTTGGCATTGCAGTTACTTCTGTTACTGATGGTTAGACTAACTAGATATTTGACATTAATCCCCAGATTATAACAGACCCTTTATATTATAACAGTCCCCTTTAGATTATATATCACCACACCTCAGTGATGCTTTTTTCCTGTCTCCAAGGTTTTCCAAGGTATATGGGTAGAATCCCCAAAAGCATACGTTAGATTATACTCCGACTGATGGGTACACATGGTAATATCTATTGGTGTCCTGTTTGAAGCTGTAAATTCAGAAGATTTATTTTATAAAATATGTGGAGACAAATTCAGTACTCAGTATTCCTAGGAGTTCTCTGGCCTTGAGTTCAGAGAAGTAGGCTGTCTTTAATGTTTTAGTTATAAGATTAAAGAGAAAAAAAGAATTAAGAGTGTTCATGGCTTGTAGCAAATACTTTCAGTGCTAGTTGTCCCTTCATTTGAGGGTTATCTGCCTGTGATAACTCCTTGGAGTTCATAAGGAGCCCCCAGTCTTATTCCTGCTTTAAATGCATTATTTTTCACTGTGTTACTTAACCCCTTTGTTGTTTTGTAACAGCTTTCTGCTTGCTGTCAGATTTTCCTTTGAATTTCTGCAGAGTGACCTTACTTCTCAAACTTTGTCCTGTCACTTTTCCTTCCACACACAAATTTAAAATCTCTAGTTCTTCATTTCTTAAAAATCTCGTCTGCTCTAACACTTTGCACTTCAGTGCTAATGGCTCTATCACACACTGTTGTATCATTGCATTTGAATAGATTATAGAATGTTTCATTCTTTAAGGTCTGACACCACAATAGCCTAGTACAAAGATGGGCACCGTATGAGAATGCAAGTAGGTGGATACATCCTCTCCAAACAGTTCCCTGTGATCAGTTGTTCAGGGGGAGTGGATGGAGGGGAAATTTCTTTCCTTCCTGTGACCTAGTTTCCATCAACAGGAAAAAATGTGTAGCCATTGGCCTGAGTAACACTTGAAGGCAAATTAAACTAAGTCTCTTTGCTTTTACCATCATAATATTTCTGAAATCCACCACTCCCATCTTGTTTGTCCACATCTCAATCTGCTGCTTCAATTACTGCAATTTTTCCTTCACCCTTTTCTAACCCACACAAAGTCCCCTGACCTACTGGCTACTTTGGCCTTGTCTGCCCCATCTTTGCTCGTACCTCTCACTAGGAAATTTTTATTCAATTCTCATTTCTGGTTCTTCTGGCTAACTCTCTGGAAGTTGCTACACCTGGTGGAGCTTAGAGTGGACAAAGTGCTAGCAGCACCTGGCATTTTAAGTACTGTTGTACACAGAAATATATATAATGGAATGGAATATAATTAATGTAATATAATTAATGTAATTAATGTAATGTAATTATATAATATAATATACCTGCAGAGTCACTTCACTGGTCTCCTATTGTTCTGTATTGTCCTTCCAAGTCTTAAGTTTCCTTTAGGTCTGCTTTTCACTTAGTTGGTGACATTAGCCTTGATCCCCTTTTTTTGTTCGTTTCTCATAGGGCCTATCTGCTACCTTCTGTGCTTCCCCTTCTGATCTGAATGCCCCGCTGATCTTGGCTGACAGAGCACTTTCTTCACCTCATTAAACTTATTGGAAAGTTCCCTTTTTGTTCTTTCCTCTCCACAAGTGCCAGGGGAGGGAAAACAGTGGTTGTTTAAAGAGCAAACACCTGAGTTTGGTGTTTGCATTGTTCTACTTTTATAGAATCATAGAAAATCCAACCCTAATTCTCTATGATTCCCTGAATGTAGTGGAACAATGCCTTAAGGAACTGTAGCTTTTACTCCTTATCTGTTGTCTTCCTTTGCCTGTTAATGACCCACCTCTGTCTGTTCTATTAGATCAGAGAGATATTGTGAGCTGTCTTCATTTTGAGAGGCACCTTCCACATTCTCTCTACTCAGAATTATAGTGGAGAAATCCATGCTCCAAGTTGTTCATAATGTAACTACAAGCAGGGCAGCATTGACTTTTGGGTAAAGCTGAAAGTACAGTAATCTCATAACCTGAAAAACCTTGGTTTTCTAGCAACTTGCAGTTTGGTCATGCAGAGGGAAGCCTTTTTTTACAGCTGTGAGACTTCAGTGTTGTCTTAAAATGCAGTAATTTAATCTAAGAATGTTTCAGTTTCCTAGACACATTTTATCATGGAAAAGGAGGGGGATCTCATTCTCTCCTATTCTCTGCACAGCGCAAAGCATTTGATAACCTGGCCAGTAATATATCCAGTAGTGTTTGCCTTTGATAAAATTAATGTGCAGGCTTCAGAAATGGTTTTCTGGTTGTTTGTAGCTGAATAGTTGTGTTACTGCGGTTGTTGTTGTCAGGGGAAAATCTTGCTGCATGTGTACATTGCTCTCACAGTTCTTGAATTGGTGACCTTTTTCACTGTCTCTGCATGATGCAATTTTGCATCCTGTGGAGAGGCTGAGTTTGGAGGGATAGTGGTCATCCCTCTGAGGTACCTCTTCTGGCTCAGATGAAAGTTTTAATGAAATATGGAACAAATGCACCTCTTTTCTGTAGCATCTTTCCTGCAAACTCCATCCCCAGAAGCGATAGTTAATTTCTCTGGTTTTCTATTAACTGTTATACACAGGGGAGAGGAACCTATGTTTTCATGTCTGATTTGGAAATAAAGGCACTGTCAAGATATCAGGGTTCAGAGCAGCTGCTCCCAGTTGGAGGAACTGGAAATGAGAGAAGGCCAATGCAGTGATAGTGGTACAGTAGGACCAGAGAGAAGGCTAGTGTTAGACAAAGGGAGTCGAAAATGCATTAGGATTTTGTATATTCGTATTCACCTCTTTAAAGAGTCCAGCTGCAGCTATGTACATTGGGCCTAACCAGAACTAATCACATTAGGGAAAAGACAGTCCAAAGGGGATGTCTACATTAGGCTTCTTTGTCAAAAAGTGTCTTGCTCTTGCTGTCCTCAGTTCAGCTCCTCTAGTGGACAAAGTGGTCCTGGCAAAGCCCCAGGAAGGCACTGGCATTTTAAGCATGATGTCATATAACTTTGTTTAAAGTAGGACGTTGTGACGCCAGGGCTTAAAAGTCCGGTGGACAAATGCACTGTACAGTATTGTAGTAGGGCTCCCCTGTCGTGGCTATGGATGGCACTGAACTGGGAGCAGAAATAGCGGGGATCTGTGAGTGAAACAGCCTGAAAATGAGAAGGAAATGAGAGTAGAATTAGCTTGTACCAGAGTTTTGAAAGAAGCATTGAACAGTAGACAAAAGAGCCAGTAGATGTAACTGCGTCTTCAGTTGTTTTAACCTGATATAGAGCATGTCAACCCCACCCTCTGGTTGGCTGTCAAAAAAGGAAGCATCAGATGGAATAATTAATATCCACATTGCTATAGCAACTGAGTGAGCTGTAGCACTAAAATCAGGAGCTCTCCATCTTATTGACCTCCCCCATGTACAAATGTGCACACACACAGTCACACACTATTTAAAGGGAGCAATGTGAATAATGTCCTGGGTGTAGGATGCTGTGGTGCTGAGTAAGTGCACCTGGCAACAGATGTTTCCCAGGATGTCAGAATGCTCCCACTAAACTCTCTGCTTCAGCTTTAATGAGCTCAGCCGAGATGTGTGCAGAATGTAATGGAGGCAGCACCATTAGCCTGCACAGCAGCTCAAGATTTTGCTGCCTGCAGGTTGGGAGCATAGCCAGAACTTCCGGAGGCTGCCCTTGGAGACAATGAAAGAAGAGCTAATAGCACAACAGTTACAAAGAGGCACAGTTTAGCAGGAGCCATGAAGCTTTCCCAGCCTTGTGTGGGGACATAATGATGTTATTCCCCTTCTCCTCCCCCCACCCGTTTTTAATGGAGAATAATAGTACTGGCATATTGTTTATGAAACTCTGGTACTGCAGCTTATATGGCCTTGGCCAACGGGACTGTCCTCTGCCTCCCTTCTTTTATCCCCCCTCTCAGACTGTTCTGTTTTCTATTTTCTATCCCTTGCCATTGCTATATTAAACTGCCCAAAAAGACAGTGCAGAGAAAACCCAGCTTCTGCCTTAGCTGTTTGCCAGCTGCCCATCTATCATATATCTTCTTTGAATTCTACATGGAGAAGTGAATCAGATGCAGTGATAAAGCCATAATGGAGAGAAGCCATTTCAAAACCATGTTCAACTTTTATTTTTAGTATGCAGTTAAGCCAGTCTGCACAGAGCTCCCATTTGAAGCCTTTCAGAGGGAGAAATTAAGGTTGCATGGCACCTTTCCTCCCCTTTTGGCTTTGAATGTCAAACCTAACCCAGGTTGTGTAAAGTGGGGCAGCTGTGTCAGCCTCTGCCCTTCACGTGGGAAAGGGGAAGCTGGGCTGAATATCCTCCAGACAGACCATAGAATTACATCCTATTCAGAGGGAAGTAGTCTGAGTAGAAATGTAGTGACAAAACCACTTCTGTAAGATATAATTTCCGTGTACGGCGCAGCTACAAAACTCATTAAATGTTTGTGATTGATACATAATATTAGAAAACCATTGCTCCCTTTGCATTCAGTAGCGGTAAACTGTTGAACAGTCCTGTGTTTCTGTCATCTTGAAAGTCATATTCTCGAACCTGTAATGTGGTGATTCTCAACCAGGGTGCCATAGCACCCTGGGGTACCTTGAAATCCTTTGGTTACTGATCCTTGAAGCAGTAACCAAATAGATGCCACAAAGTGCCACACAGTGTTAGCACCCATACTTGTGCAAACAAAATTCACAAGATAAACCCAGAGATTTCTAATCAGAATCCATAGTGCCAAAAACATTCTGTCCTGCTCTGGGCTTTCTGAGTTGTTTCCATAGTCAAAAAACAAGTGAAAGCTAAGAGCTGGCATTTTCTGAGGGGTCCCTTGAGTCTAACCAGGGGTGGCTTGAGTCTGGTGAGGGGGCCCTTGAGTCTAAAATGGTTGAGAACCACTGCCCTAATGCATCTAAGAGTTTAGTAACACGTATGTGACACAGTCAAAATATGGTAATTTCCCTTTGTGTAGTAAAGAAGCATTTTTGCACAGCTATTTGCCATGTTTTATCAGAATTTCTACCAGAAGTTTCTTATGCCATCAATTACTTGGACCTGTTCCAAATACAAGTTGCAGTCTGTTTACTGTCATCCTCTAAGATGGTTGTGAGCCTCCTTGCTGCAGGTGTGGCCTACACATTAATCGGGTTTATGACTTCACACATTGGAAATGAGTCTTTGTTCATCTTTCTGGCTCACATATTGACATGCAGGTGCATGTGCTTTGAGTGAACTGATGTTTCGATTTTAATCCTCCTAGACCAAAAGCCCTTGATTCATATAGGCTTTGTATGGCTGACTCCTTGAATCAGTAACCAAATAGAGCAGAAAGTAAGAAAGAGAAATGGTGCTCAAAGCTTCACTAGGGTTCAGAATAAGCATCAGTGAAGAGTATGACTAGCCAGCGAATTCAGAGGTGGCTCACAATTTATCAGTTGTGTTGCACCCAGTGAAAGCTAGTTTCAAGAACTAGGACAATAGATTTACAAGCAGGAAGGCAGGTGGTAGGAGCCCCTGGAATATATGATATGAATGTAGTCTTTGTCACCCTTGCAAAGTAAACTCCACTGTTTATCCAAGGATAAGAATAGCACAAGCAGAGGCTTGCAAACTGTCCCCAAGCTGCCAGTGTTTACATCACTGCTGATGTATAGGCAGGGAGAGCCCTGGATATAATGTGATTATGTAGCCAAGTATATTGTTTCATAACTGGATTATTGGTCTCGTAATTGTGCTACAGGATGAGCTTCCGTTCCGTATGGAATCAAGTGTAACTAATATAGTAGACTGAATTAGCAGACTGCCCAAAGCCGTATCAATATGATGTTCATTCTGGAACCTAATGATAAATTCAATATCAAAACCAGGTTGTTTTTTACTTCACTGCTGAACACTCAGCGTAAGGTGTCTGAACAGTTCCATGGTTGTTGACTATGCAGAGGCTAATGTTACCAGCTGATGGGAGGCAACTGAAGTACCTGCACCTTTTCCTCTCCAGACTTAAAGTAGAAGTTGCCAAAGACATAAAGGAAAAGATGAGAGAGATCCCCTTCTTGGAACCAAATACGATGATTCCCTCCCCGATGGTCATGAGTTCCAGAAACCCCAGTTGAATTTTGAGGGGGGAGGGACCCTGAAAGCAGAGTGTAATTTTGGAAGCAAAATTTTGAAGTCCCTATCATGTCATTTCATGGACGATCTGTGTAACAGGGCAACAAACCTCCCCAGCTTTTCCTTCCTGGATGATGATGCTGTTCCTACCTACTAAGGAATTGTCTTGGTAGATTCCTTGATGTGAGCACAAGAGGTAATCGGGAACCAGAATTTGTGTTTCATGAGAATTTCCAGCCTTTCAAAATTTTGTATGTTCTGAATCAGAACAAAAATTCCCTGCTGAAAACAATTGTTTCAAGTTAATGGAAACCATTCACATTGATTTTGACTTTATTTTCCAAAGCAAAGTCATTTCGGAAGGAATGACCAAAACTCTCTGACAATAGCAAGGGTTTGGGTTGTAGCCGTGTTGGTGAAGGGTTTTTGAACCCGAAAGCTTGCTTAATAACTATTCTCCAACCATTTGGGTTAGTCTAATAAAAGATATCAAATTCACCCAAGGAACCTTGTCTGACAATAGCAAAGCCTTTTTGTTTCCATTTCTTATTTAACCCTTTCACTGAAGTGAGGAGTTCCTAGGGAACGTGTTGATTTTGACAAATTGGCGGGTTTTGTGAGAAATGCACTCCTCCAGAAAAATGTTAACCAACCCTGGTGATCGCTTGCCGGAGACGAACCTGAGGCTAGGTTCTGATACTGAAAATACGCGAGGAAAAAGGCAACCTGTCCAGTGGGCTTCACCTAAATGCATACCTGAATCCTCGGTTCTAGCAAGCACAGAATCCAACGTGTGAGAAGCCACGTGCTGTCGTGTTCGCATGTTGGTGTAACTTTGCCTTTGTGTTCTGCATGTGGAACACATTGATCAAAATACCTCTTTCACTTCTGTTATTCCCAGCATGCAAGCACTTGAGTGTGTGGTGAGAATTTCTATTAATAACCTGAGTGTGGTAATGAGATCAGGGTATAGCTTATAGCTGAGCTCGTATGTTCCTAAAGTAAATCTTTCCCATCTGAATATGCCTCTCTCTGCTTTCTCTCAGATGAGAGTCAGCAGTTAGGTGAGGTGCTTCATCCTCAAGTGGCAGTTGACCCACTTTACAGCAAGAAGCTTTATCTAGTCTTTGTTCCCCCTGCCCCTCCATCACATGCTATGCCATTTAGTTGTATTCAGTTTGTACTTGTGCAGGGCTTATGAGGGTGGTGAAATGTGACACCACCACGGTCACAGTCACTGTGCCTGCCATCCCAGTATTCAATGCATGTACTGCCTTGAGATGATTTGTCCATGTTTCTTCTCTGTATGGTCAGACTTGTCATTGAAAGACCTTGTAGCATGATGCCCACCTGCTCTGAAGGACTGCAGCTGTAAAACAGATGCACCTCTGTGCCTTCTTTTAAAATCAGGGGCTTTCCAAAGAGGTGTGCATGGTGAGCAAAGGATGCTATCTCAGTCACAGTCTGACTACGAACTGAATCGTCCTTAACTGCTTTTCAAATCCTTGCAACTGATTCTGACACAAGATTAAACAGTTATTCTGCCTGCTTTCCTGTATCATGCTGCCTTCCCCACCAGATTTGACCACTGGTTTGGCTGGTCCAGTATCCTGCTTCAGACAGTGTCCAAAACCACAGGCTTCTAATCTGGGGGAGCCCCGGACTACCTAGTTGCACAGCTCTGGGATGGGAAAGGGGGAAGAGAGAGGGAACCTCCTGCCTGATCCCAGTGGGTGGTCATCTCATGCCCAGAAGCATATGAATCATAATCCTTGCTTGAATAACCACAAATGTTTAGCAGTTGATTGATTTTTTTTTTTTTTTTTTCCAAGCATCAGGAAAACATTCACTTGCTCGTTGTCTCAGCTGGAGACAAAAATGCCTTAGTTGTGGTTTGCCTATTTATTCTATTTAGTATGGGGCCCTCTGACCTTAGGTTCAAGCAGGCATAAACCAGTGACTTGGGTACAGCCTTTTAAATGTTAGGTAGTGAAACATGCAAGGAACCATGTCTGCCCCTTGGGTCTTGTGGCACAAAAACAGCAAAACAAAAGCACTGCCAGGTTGTGGCAGCTGCCATCTTCAACACCTTCAGACACAGGCATCCTGTCATAGTTTCATAGTAGGTAGGGTCAGAAGGGACCTGAGCAGATCATCAAGTCCAAGCCCCTGCCATGGCAGGAAAGAGTACTGGGGTCAAACGACCCCAGCAAGGTGTTCATCCAGCCTCCTCTTAAAGACCCCCAGGGTAGGAGCCAGCACTTCTCTTGGAAGTTGGTTCCAGATCCTAGCTGCCCTGACAGTGAAGTAGTGCCTCCTGATGTCTAGTCTGAATCTACCCTCTGCCAGCTTGTGGCCGTTATTTCTTGTCACTCCTGGTAGTGCTCGGGGGGAACAGGGACTCCCCCAATGCCTGCTGGTCACCCTGGACTAGTTTGTAAATGGTCACTAGATCCCCCCGCAGCCTTCTCTTGTGGAGGCTGAACAGGGTCAGGTCCCCG
>NW_005842191.1:1473923-1477386 GCF_000455745.1 Alligator sinensis
CAGTGTCGAAGGCCTTCCTGAAGTCCAGAAAGACTATGTCCACTGCTACCCCTGCGTCTAAGGATTTTGTGACCTGGTCACAGAAGGCCACCAGGTTGGTCTGACAGGACCTGCCTCCAATGAACCCATGTTGGTTGCCCCTGAGCATAACCTCCCCTGCTGGCCTCTCGTGGACATGTGCCAGGATAATTCTCTCAAAAAGCTTACCCAGCACAGAGGTAAGACTAACTGGCCTATAGTTTCCTGGGTCCTCCTTCCTCCCTTTTTTGAAAATGGAAACCACATAGGCCCTATTCCAGTCCTCTGGCACCACACCAGAGCACCATGAGTGCTCATAAAGCCGTGCCAGGGGTCCCGCAATGACCTCTGCTAATTCCCTCAGCACTCTGGGGTGTCAATGGTCTCTCTCACTTCCAAGAAGAATTCACAGCAGAGGTCTTTATTTTTGCAACTACCATTATATTGCTGGCTGGAACAGAAATTATTTAACAGTTGCTTAGACAGCAGTAAAGGCAAGCTACATCTTTATATAAATGACTGGAAGCTCATATGCGAGTAAAGGGAAGGAGACTTGCGGTTAAGGCACTGGATTGGAAACCAGTGGACTGATGTTTTAACGACTGCCTTTGTCTTTGACTTGCTGCTGGCAGTGGCAGCGATCCCTCACAGTTGAAGATGATCACTCCCATGGGTCAAGTAAAGGGTTGCAGATGAATGTGCTGATGGCTAAGAAGGCCAATCCTAGAGCCGCAGACTCTCTGGCAGGTGCCACAGGTGGTGGTTAAAGGGAGGGTTGAACTTTGTCTCTGGCCTCCATGTGTCCTTTGTCCTTGGCTGAGTTGGGGGTATAGCAGTTGTTTTGCTGAATGCACATCAGGCATGCACATACAATACCATCCACCACAGATGATGTTGAATAATCAGTGCTTCTATACTGTTTGTGTTAGCATTTGTGCAGCAATCTTCCCACTTTATGCTAAGGATCTGCCAGAGGTGGTGAAGGTGTCCCAGGCTTTTCAGGTGGTCCCTGTAGGTCACCCAAACTTCACAGCCTTAGAGAAGAGTTGGGATTGCTGTAGCCTTATATAATAGGAGTTTTGTTCAAGTCCTAACATCATGATCACTGACCATGTGATGATACAGTCTTCCGAAGGCAGAGCTGGCACACAGAATCCTATGGATTTCCTTGTCGGTGTTGGCCTTCTTTGAGAGAGGACTGCTGAGGTACACAAAGTATTCAGCATTCTCCAGCTCCTGTCCATCGGTGAGGATCTTTGCCAGGGGAGTTAATTGACCCAGAGCAGGCTGGTGAAGCAGCTTTGTTATTCCAGTTGTATGACATTGGAGAAGCCATCTAACCTCTGTGACTTTTCTCACTATCTTCATAAGATACTAAGTTCATTAATGTTTGCACTATGCTTTGAGAGTCCCAGGTGCACAGTGTTATATATGTCCAGAGTAATCTGTGTGTGTTTCCAGAGTGTATAATTGGGTCATAGTGGAGTTCTATGGGATTATAGCATGTGGCAGCACACTACTATAATGCTAGTTTGCTATTTACTAGTCTTATACCTAGCATTATATATATAATCAAACATGATTTTTGTAAAATTACTTCTCCTGGGTGCTGATATGATTTGCCTTTATCGGGGCATTTAGATGGAAAAAAAAAAAATTATTTATTTGCCACTATCAGAAAAGCAGAAAAGAATTTCACAGCACTGAGTGTCACTTAGCTGCAGATAGAAAATGTCACACCATATGGATAGACTACTTAGATCCACTTCAAACCCAGCTGACCAGCCCTGGTATTAAAATGCCTGGAAGGAATTCCTCTGCCTTTCCACAGTGGAAATCTATCTTCTGTCCATGTTATAAGTCTCCTTTATTTTAAAAAAAAAGATTATTTTAAGTCTTACATCCACCAACTTTTAGCCAATGATACTTTAGAGAGCCAGGTGCCTAAAATGCAGGCAACTGCTTATATCTAAAATCCTGTAACTGTTGTGAAAAGAGAGAAAAAATGACACATCCTGTTTCTTCTCTCTCTCTCTCTCTCTCTCTCTCTGTGTGTGTGTGAAAGCTTGAAATAACATTTCGCAAGGCAGATTTTGAAAGCCCTTTGTGGTTTAGGATATCAGCATAACCCCCACGTGACCTTGCATTCAACCTTGTGCATGCCTTCAAAGCAAGTCAAATGCTATGCATCACAAAATGAATGTGACAGTCTTGTGTCATTTACATTTTGAGTGGAAAGGAATTGTCCGAACTTAAATACAGACTCCAAATATTTCACTGTTATCAAGAGCTACATGCTACTTTGTATTTCTAATTGAACTTCTTCCTGGTCACTATTTAAGAAGTCTACAAAACCCACTTTCAGAAAGAAGTTGCTGCCTTGATTTGGTGGGTACATTTAAACCAGAAGCTTCAGCTTTTTCACAGAATTATAAGGAGATCATCTACTTATTTTGACTGGCAAGTTTGTGTAACATGGTCCAGCATGCTCTGACATGAAGTTGCTTATCTAAAATAAACTGCTTCCAGTCCATCATTCTGTAGCCTCCTGCAGGGCAACAAAGCTTATTCTACCAGCCACATGTTTTACTTAGTGGGTTAGAAAAAGGTATTTAATTTAACTAGGTTTTCATCATTTTGCAATGTGGTTTCATTCTGATCAGGCTGTCTGGTGGGCTGCTATATTCCCTAGAAGTACTGGGATTCCCACCCTGGTGGGCAGTCCTGGCCCAAAATGCCTCTTGTCCAGCTGACTAACTGTGTAAGTGCTACTTACCCACCTAGAGGGTGCTCAAGATGTCAGTGAGTCCAGTATAGTACTTGCATGTCCTAGCATGCGAGAACTGTACACCTAGAAATCAAAGTTGGTGACAAAACATCATGAATTCTCATGAGTTTTTGCATGTGTTCAGACTACAAGGAAGCTGTTAATTGTTGCAGTGAATATGACCAGTTTTTCCTAACAAATTACTTTTAGCCAGAAGGTCTAATATCTTTGCCTCTTGAGAGTGGTAGAGACACCCCACATTGTCAGAGGTACAATGGTCTATCCCTGCCCCTCCCTGCCAAGATTTCCTCTTAAATCTACAGAACTACTAGTGATGGGTGTAAGCCCTAGCATGCCGTTTATAATCTTTCTAAACTTTCTATTAGAATATCCAGCATTTTAACAGTGAATGTTAATCTGTGTTAATGCCCATCCCTTTCCAAATCTCATTAAGTTTTTTTTTTTTACCTCGGTGACATCCTGCAGCTATTATCTAATTACATGCTGTTTGAAAAAGTATTTTAATCAATTTTGAATTTCCAGCATTTCAATTATATTAATATTTGGGTCTCCTTGTTCTTGGAACAGAACAGAAGTTCCCAGTCTCCCTTCCTGAGACTATTTATTATTGATGTGCCTTCTCTCTCCCCCCCCCCCCCCCCTCCCCAGCGCTCCCTC
>NW_005842191.1:1477400-1479232 GCF_000455745.1 Alligator sinensis
CCCCCCCCCCCCCCCCTCTCAAGATCTTCTTTTTGAGGTAGGTAATCTGTCATAAGAACATAAGAATTGCCATTTACTGGGTAAGACCATAGGTCTACCTTGCCCAGTATCCTGTGCCACACAGTGGCAGAACGTGGATGCAGAAAGGGAGAGTGAACAGGGTATGACCAGGGTTATTTTTACTGTTCCTCTCCCACTTGCAGCCTCCAGTAATTAAGGAAGTTGTGATTCAGAGGCTGTGCCCCTAACTTTGATGCTCAACAGTTATTAATGCACCTTTCCTCAAGGGATCTGTCCAATCCCTTTCTGAATCTGGTTAAACTGTCAGCGTCCACAACATTGTATGGCAATGATTTCCACAATTTAATTACACCCTGTGTGAGAGAATTTCCTTTTGTTAATGTTAAACTTGCAAGCTACTAGTTTTATTTTATGACCCTAGTTCTTATATTGTGAGAAATTAGCAAATAATAAATCCCCATTTACTTTGTCTTCACTGTTTAGTAGTTTGTAAACTCTTTATTTTGTCTCCCCTTAACTGTCTGTCTTGTAAAGTGAATAGGCCCAGCCTCGTTAGTCTTGCCTTATGTCTTTACATGAGTTCCTTTACCTGCCCCTAAACTTTTCTGTCACCCTTCTTTGAATAGCCTCCATTGCTGCACACAGTATCCAGAGGAGGCTACAGCACTGATTTATTCAAGGTGTTCCAATATTGGTTCCATATTTCCCATCCCTTCCCTTATGCTTCCTAACATCTTGTTAGCAGCTACACACTGGTCTTTGCTGAGCTGTCTGTAGCCATGACCAGGTCTCTCTCTCGATCTGGTGTATCTTGTCCAGTGAGTATTGTTTTAAGTGTTCCCTCTTCTGTGCATTGGTTTGCAAACTGGAGACCCAGGAGGCCCAGGGTTTCCTTTACAGGCGTCTGAGATACTTGGAGACCTTTTGGCTTCCTTGGGTTATTTGGCCATTTGCTGTCCAAAATCCATCTTCACTCTCCTGACTTCTCATGAACACCTTGCCTGCCACAATTTCTGCTTTGGTTTATTTAACTGGGTTTACTTTTCAAAGAAGAAGTGTTTATACTTGGTTTGAAAAACCTCCCACCCTTGCCATTAAACAGCCTGGCTTACTCCTTGAGTTTCTCGTTCTCTTTCAGCAATAAGACACCGTGGGTAGCATCCATGCCCCATTTCATAATTTAACTCCTTTTTTGTTGTTGTTGTCTTTAGGCCTTTTTGACTGGCTTCCCCACCGTCTTGATATTTCCCTTCCTTGAGTTCAGTGTTTCTGTCACTTGCTGGAATGTTGGCCTAATTAGCATCATAAATTGCTTCTACAAACTTCGTCCCTTGATGCCATTTGATTAGCTTCTATGCAAGTAATTATAATTGTTAGGTTTTGCTGTCTCTTTGATCTTTCTCAGCCTTGTTTGCTCAATATCTTTTCCTTTATGTGGAGACCAGAAGGATCAGCTTATTAATATGTATGTTCTCATGTATAGAAGTCAGACCCATACATATACAGCTCCTCTCAAAATGTTTGTATTGCTAGGTTCTGTGGCAAATGCCTCACTGTTCCCCACTTTGGTTGGCTTCATGTGTCTTTCCTGTAATATTTATAGCCAGGTATTACAGTATCCCATTTTTCCATGACTTGTAATGTCTATTACATCAAGAGTCACTACAAGACCGTCTAATTCACGTATGTTTGCTATTAAGCTTCACATTTTTGTGCCATTTTTTACCATGTGCATGTTTCTAGTTGACACACTGGTTTGCCAGTCTGCTCTCTTCAGAGAAATTTCCTCTGTTTTTTTTTCTCATTCCTGC